>NC_045541.1:39120178-39255255 GCF_009769535.1 Thamnophis elegans
TGCTAGGATGTGAGGTAGTTAAAAAAGTCAAATATCTTGGAGTTAACATTTTAACTTCAAATGGGAAATTATATAAGCATAATTATGAACCACTTTGGCATAGCATACAGACAGAGATGAAAAAATGGGAGAAATTGCACTTATCTTTGCTGGGTAGGATAGCGGCAGTGAAAATGAACATTTTACCAAAATTTTTATTTCTTTTCCAAACGTTACCTATACTTAAAAAAAGATGCGAACCTTTTAGAATGGCAGAAGGGTATCAACAAATTTGTGTGGGCAGGAAAGAAGCCGAGGGTAAAGATGAAAATAATGCAAGATGTATGTGAGAGAGGAGGATTGAAACTACCTAATTTAAAACTATATTATGATGCAGTGGCATTATCTGTAATTAGTGATTGGACTCATTTAACCAATGATAGAATATTGAATATTGAGGGACACGATCTGGTATTTGGTTGGCATGCTTACCTGTTATTCAACAAAAAATTGGATAAGAATTTTAAAAGTCATATTTTAAGAAATGCTTTATTGCGGGTTTGGAAGAAATACCAATATAAATTAAATGACAAGATACCCATGTGGGCAATTCCTAGACACGCAATTGAAAATATGAATACAGCACAAAAACAGGACAGAATTACTTACAGACAGCTTCTTACCTCGGAAAGGGGGGTATTACAATTAAAATCTTTAGAGGTATTAAAGAGGAGAAGGTAGTTCAAACATGGTTTCAGTATGGGCAATTACAGGCTAGGTGGAAAATAGATCAAAAAATTGGTTTTATCCAAGTTGAGGATAATCTGTTTAAACAAATAAGAGATCAAAGCTTAATGCATATAAAGAGGATATATAATGTATTAATACAGATGGATTCGGAAACAGAATTAGTTAAGGATTGTATGATAAAATGGGCTCAAAATATTGAGGAACCAATAATGTTGGATACATGGGAAAGAATCTGGGTAAGAAATGTGAAATTTACACAAGCTCAAAATTTGAGAGAAAATTTTTACAAGATGTTCTATAGATGGCATTTAGATCCTAAAAAAGTTGGCTTCTATGTATCCGAATGTACAGCCTAAATGTTGGAGGTGTGGTTCTCTCGATGCTACATATTATCATATATGGTGGACCTGCCAAAAGGTTAAGGCATTTTGGATAAAAATATGGTGGGTCATGCAAAATGTTTTTAAAAGAAGGATAAAGTTTATTCCTCAGTTATTTTTACTAGGTATATGTACTGACTTTACAGTGGTAGAGACCAATTTGATTCTGCACCTGATAACTGCAGCAAGACTGTTGGTGGCGCAATATTGGAAGAAGGAAGACTTGCCTACAATCCAAGAATGGACATTGAAAGTAACAAACTTAGCCGAGATGGCTAAAATATCGGCATATCTCAAAGATCATTCAAATGAGATATATAAACGAGACTGGAAAAAATGGATTGACTATATACAAAATAAATACAGGACTAAGAAATTCCAGTTAGCCTATGCTTAAGATCAGAAATGATTTAAACTGTTAAAAGTCAGTTCAGTAAGAAGAAGCTAAGGTCAATCTAGAATGTCATTAATTTCTTTATTTCTTTTTTCTCAATAGATTTAGACTGTGTTAGTTAAAAATCCATACCGTGTACGGGTTCTGGGAAGTCGGGGGGGGGGGGGAAGGAGGAGGGGGGGTGGGGGGGTGGAGGGAGGGAGGGGCACACACAACAAAAAAAAATTGTACTTCAATGTCTTAATGATTGACAAATGATGACATATTTGTGTTTTTTTTAAAGAAAAATAAAAAAGTTCTGTTTTAAAAGAAAAGAAGTATATCTGAGTTGAACTATATCTTTGAGGCAGCAACTTCTAAAAGTATGGATTGTCGACTGATTCTAAGGTGTATGGTCTTGTAAAATATGGTCAATGTATTTGACTTTAGCATTCAAGTTTTCCAGCTATCATGCAGATTTTAAAGAGATGAAAATATGCTTAGTGATGTGTGTCTATCAGAGGTGGTATTCAGCAGGTTCTGACCAGTTCTGGAGAACCCATAGCAGAAATTTTGAGTAGTTCAAGAACCGGTAAATACCACCTCTGACTGGCCCTGCCCCCATCTATTCTCTGCCTCCTGAGTCCCAGCTGATTGGGAGGAAATGGGGATTTTGCAGTAACCTTCCTCTTGAGTGAGGAGGGAATGGAGATTTTATGGTATCCTTCCTCTGCCTCGCCCAACAAGCCATGCCACACCCAACAAGCCATGCCCACAGAACCGGTAGTTAAAAAAAAATGAATTCCACCTCTGGTGTATACTATCCATGCTTCATAGGTTAATATGTGAATCAATCAAACATCAATTTTTCCACATAAATTATCAGGTTTGTGATCAACTGGAAGAGGAAAAGGTTGTACAATAAGTTCTTTTATAGAAGGTTATGTTACCAGAGTTGCACATTCTGAATCTTGGTTAGAATCAGCCTCTAAGATTATATTCTACAGTAACACAGAAACCAGCCTTCTTACAAATCTAGCACTTGTTGGAAGTGCTAAGCAATAAGATAATAATTTAGCAAAAAAACATAACAGTTCAGAATTAAATTTGTGATAGGTGATACCACGTTTTGTCAAAATAAACAGACAAAAATTGCTACTGTAATTACTGTTGCATAATATGGACATATTGCAAAAAATAGCAGAGGAATTCAGAACGTAAGCTAGACTAATCTAAAAAACAGGTTATATTCCAAACATTTTTGATTTTTGGATTGCTCTACTACTGTGAAGCCATTTCACTGTTCAGAGTATGTGTTTCTGCAAGGGGCTAAGATTCATGGTAAGTTTCCAAAATAATTAAAAAAAAACATTGCTAATTGCATAGTTAATTGCAAGGACCCTATTTCAAAGTGATTATTTCCACCTTAAAAATAGGTCCTTAAGAATACTGGTGTTATATACTGTATGGAGTTTAGAGAAAAGCAAATAGGAATGCTTTTATTTTACAGCCCAATTAACTTCTGCTGAAATCTGGACTGCAACATATACCACGGATGAAATAGAATTGCATCTGTAATGCAGCAAGCAAAAATACAGTTTCTTGATCAGATCTCATGTTGGTGGGTCCGATCAGCTCTGGCCACTATCCTTGGGCTGAACTTAAGCAGCCAAGTGTTGGAAGAAATGTACATCTGGTTCAGTTCCAAATGGGAAAAAAAACACGGGAAACATGGAGGCTGATTGGAAAGATGGTTATGGTGGACAGGATCACATGGGTTTGAAGTCCTGGGCAGCTGAACACGTGTTCTTTATACCAGAGGTGGTATTCTGTTGGTTCGCACCAGTTCGGACAAACTGGTAGTGGCGTCATTGTGAGGCTCCAAGCACCCACCCACCCACCCAGACGTCATCACGAACTTCTGCGCATGTGCATGGGCAGACGTGCCATGGTCAAGCGAAGCGCATGCTCCCGGTAGTGAAAAAAGAGGATACCATTACTGATTTATAACCTCTCTTGGGCCTTGCCCTTGAGCTTCCTGTTCCTGTGGCCAGGATATTTCCCTCTGGGCTGCCTCTTATCTAATCTTTGTCTAATCTATAGCTCTTCCTCCTGTCTCCCAGAGTGATTCCCACATACATTTACAAAGGCCCCCTCGGGCTCTATATGGCTTTTCATTTCAGTGGTTTAGGTAAGCCACCTTTTGGATTACAGGTTTTTTTTTTAAATTTATTTCCGCTACACACAGCAAGTCCATGGTGAATTCAGGAAAGCAGCAAAAATGATTCTAAACTTGCCTTTGAGTCACTCTTGATTCTTGTCTAGGCAAATCCCTATAGTTTTCTTGGCAAGGTTCCTTTGAAAGCAGTTTGCCATTACCTTTTTCCTACGGTTGAGAGAGAATGACTGGCCCAAAGTCACCCAGCTGGCCCGGTGCCCAAGGCAGCATTAGAAGATTTGCTTGCTACCATTCAATGCCTTAACCACTACAGCAAACTGGTTTTCAACATGCTTTGAGAGTTAAAGTTGAGTCACTGCCCTTTCAGAAGAATAGTGAATATAACCATGGATTAAATAATTAAGGAAGGTCTTATCTTCAGGTTTTGTACTTCCAAATTAACCATAGTGAATACCAAAGACATTTTCCTGGGGGTAAGACAGTTAGCATAAAACAATTTCCATCATAAGCTGGCAAGCTAGAATTCCCGTTGCTCTCAGAAATCCCCTTATGTTAGAAGCTTCTTCAGTTGAGGGAATGAATAGCAATATAAAACTCCTTGTCTCTGTCTTTTTATTTGCAACAAACTGGTTAATCAAGTCAATGTTTTCTGAGATAACAAATGTGAAAGGAAGGACTACTTGATTGTAGATACCATTAGTATCAGAGTAATGAGATCCCTGATTTAGGCAGTGGCATGGGATTATAGCACAACCAGTATCTTCAGAACTAGCACAAGATCTACCACTGGTTTTTCTCAAAATGGGACACCTAATTATAACTAAAAAAGCTATACAGGTAATCCTCATTTTACAACCATAATTGAGCCCAACATTTCTGTTGCAAAGTGAGATATTTGTTAAGTTAATTTTGCCCCATTTTACAACCTTTCTTGCCACAGTTGTTAAGCGAATCACTTCTGAAGACAGAAATAGCACAAGACCTACAACTGATTTTCTCTAAACGGGATCCCTAATTATAATTTTTAGAAAGCTATATTCAGGGGAAGGGAAAGGTATCAGCAGGTTTGATGGAACTCCAAAATGTGCTGAAGGTCTAAAAACTTTAGCAGGGGTGGGGAGGAAGGGAAATGTACAGAAAATATCCTCCAAAAATTATTGGAAGAGAAATTGGAGGGGGAAATGGGAATGGAACTGAGTGTCTGGAAGAGCTAATCATTCAGTATTACCTATTGCAACTATGTTGCAGATATAAAACCTCTACCATTTTGGAAAAGATAGTTAATTGTATTGGCAGGTCTAAGCATGGATTAATAAATTTATAGGTAAAACAGAGATATGCTTCTGGCTATTTGTTCTAATTGGTATGAAAAGTATGAAATATGTTGTTTGAAACAAACACAGCTTTTAGTCTAGGGATTGTTTTGCTGCTTGTTTATGAGCATGCATAAAAAGAAACATCTGAAGAAAGGAAAAGGAAATGTATGAAAGTCAATAACTAGAGACTATCAATTTAGAAACATTGCTCCAAGTTTTATAAACAAGGAAATTTTCATCTCTTAAAAATCCTGTATCCATTCTAGAAACAACCAATAACCCAGCAACTTATCCAATACATTCAGACCTTTCCTCCTTCCCTGCCACCCTCCTTCTTATTTCCATTTCCTTCCTCCCTCCCTCTTTCTGATTCCCATCTCCTCCCTCCCTCCCTCCTTCCCTGCCATCCTCCTTCTTATTCCCATCTCCTTCCTTCCTCCCTTTCTTTCTTTCTTTCTTTCTTTCTTTCTTTCTTTGTTCCTCCCTTTCTTTCTTTCTTTCTTTCTTTCTTTCTTTCTTTCTTTCTTCATTCTTCCTTCCTTCCTTCCTTCCTTCCCAGATGTTTGCCTTAACTGGTGTTGATATAGATGTGCATCATAGATAATGTGAAGTTTTATTTTTATAGTATTCTCCAAAGAATATGTGAGAGGGAGGCAAATGCAGCTCTTAGCCTGAAGGCAAATTTTGATGTATATAAGGCAGCAAAATAAAAGAGGTATCTATGCACTCCAAAATTATGCATATAGGTACATCTTATTGCCCCAAAGGGAAAAAAAAATCACCCCATTCGTTTCTTAGTAATGAAACCATTTAAACTGTGCTGACAATATTTATTTTTTGGGATTATAGCCATAAGAAAAGCATAAAACAGATTTATGTTTCCTCCTGGTTAAACTATGGCTACTAAGATGTTGCAAAAATACAAATATATATTTTCCTAAGTCCAGTTAGATTTCGTGAAATTTAATTGCCTTTCCTGCCTGGTTATGTAAGCATTCTTTCCATTTTATCTTCATCCTCGTTTATAGCTTGAGAAGATTGATTTGCAAGCTAACGTGTACTCTCCATGTACCTATAATGTGCTATACTTGAGCCTTGCTTATAAAAGATGGATGGCCTTCATATACAGGAGCTGAAGTAGGATTGGTTTTTATCTCCTCTGCTTATTTTGCTCCCACACTGGATATTTTGCATTTAAAATTTCTCCTCTTCAGTGTTATTCCACAGGCTTCTCTTTCCACTTGATTCTCTAAAATGGTGTTGCCACGTGAGGCTTGTACTCTGTCTGACAGCAGGTTACTTTATCTACATAAGCAGCTTGCTGCATGTTGATCTTTGTTAACTGTACTGGCACAGAAGGAAGGTTTCCTTTATACCCTGGCTCCATGACTGGGAAAGCTCACCTTTCTGCCCTCCTTCTCCAAAGTCAGAGAGTTTTTCTTTATATCTAGTCCTGTCATTATTTCTGGCAATATTGTTTTGGAAAATCAGGGTTGTTTTCAATCCCAGTTTCTTCTAGGACAAAGATATCCAACCTTGGCAATGTATGATTTGCCGACTTCAACTCCCAGAATTCTGGGAGTTCAAGTCCACAACTCTTAAAGTTACCATGATTGGACACCCCTGCTCTAGGCAATCACATCATTAGATTCCTCCAGTTTGTCTGAATATTTGTTTGTTCTGGAAAACTAGGAAGCTGCAAATGTCATTTATCTACTCTTTTCTCTGGGAAAATACATCAAAGTTGGAGTTTTAATTAAATGATCTCTTTTTTGAAAAAAAAATAAGCATGTCAAAGTGAAAATAACCGAACTTCCCAGTCTGTCAAGGTTTTTTTGTGCTACTTTCTGTGCATTCCTGGGATAACCTCCAACTACTTTTCCCAACCTGATGCTCTCTGGATCTGGGAGGCTAAAATGCCAGAATTGAAAGTCAAAACTGGCTGACTGAACATTATATGAGTTTTAGTCCAACGCATTTGGAAAATATCACCTTAGCATATACTCTTCACTTTCCCAGATTAACCCTATACATTCTTTTAGATCATGAATATTGCAGTTAGTTTAGTTTAGTTTAATTTAGATTATTGTCATTGAACATGGTACAATGAAATTAAATGCCATCTTCAGTGTACATTGCAATTATAAAAATAAAAATACAAACATACATCCTTTACATTCTATATAATTGAAATTGAAAACCCGATATTGCACTATACCATAAAATACAATATGGTTACTGCCCTGGGATAGAAGCTGTTTTTCAGTCTGTTTGTCCTTGTTTTTATTACCCTGTACCGTCTGCCAGATGGTAATAGTTCAAAAAAAAAAGTGCCCAGGAGGAGATGGATCTTTGAGAATGTTTTGAACTTTCTTAAGGCAGCGGGTGCTATAAAGCTCTTCCAAAGAGGGGAGAGGGCAACCAATGATCCTCTGGGCAATGATGTTAGTATTTGTGTGTGCCTTTGAATCAATTTTGACTCCTGGAAAACATCTGAGCTCGTCTCTGTGGTTTTCTTACAAGTTTTTAGGAAGTGATTTATCCTTCCTAGGGTAGGAGAGAATGACCGGCTGGCTTTTCGCCTAAGGCAGAACTGGAATTTACAACCTCTAGGTTTGTAGTCTGGTGACTTTCACTGCAACACCAAAGTATCTTTCTATATTGTAAAATTAGCATAATGTAAATGTAAAATATTAAATAAATGTAAAATTAGCATAATCAGATCTAGGCCACAGTTCCATACATATCTATTAGGCAGTAAGTTTCTGAATTGAGTGGGTCAATTCATACAGCATGCTAAGCCAAAACCAGACAAACCAGCTTTATCATGTGGCATCCTACCCAATTATGATTTATTGAATAAACAATCTTTAATAATCATGGCTTAGTCCTACCGTGTTTTCCCAAAAAAATTAAACAAAAACACACAAAAAAATCATCCTTCATTACATCTTGTAGAAAGTGTGTCGATTGGTTACAGATAACTTTCATGCATTTCTTCCACAGTCATTACTTATAGTTCATATTAGATTATACACTTTAAATAAAAAATCTTTGTATATCTTACTATCAATGTATCACAATTCTCATTTGACTACAATTATTTGAACATGCTTTTACCTCAAATCATTCATACTTAAAGACACAACCACATAATGGCATTCATTAGCTATTTCAAAAAATCCTCCAATAACATTACACCTTTATAGCATCTTTTAAGTAAAAGTCAATTAATAAAGTTTCTAAGCCCTCCCCCCTTTATTTTTCCAAATCACTGATTAAAATTTATATCCAAGTTACTTTTGCCAATACCATTAGCATGTATATATATTGTTAAACAATGGCCATTAACATTTCCTTGTTATTATTATAATTGGCTAAAAACCATTTACTATTTATGCCCCATCTCCTCTCATCAGAGCCCCCCCGCAAAAAACCCTTACACCTTCATAAGAAGATATAAATGAAAATTTGTTAATAAAATTTATAGGTCTTTTTCCCAAGTAACAATTTACAATTTATATCCAAATTTCTTTTACTAAATTGCCAATACATGTATATATCATTACGCTGTATCCATTATTATTTCATTATTATTATTTATGGTTAATTAATTGTTAGCAAGTAAATATTTAATAACAATCTAGAACAATCTAAGAGTTACAAAGTTCCTACTTATTAATCACCAATAATAAAAAACTATTTTTTTATTATCAACTTTCATTGTCAACCTGTATCTTTCCAATAACAAAACAGTCTTATCTCTCTTGCCAATTGTGGAGTCAGTCTTCTTTTTATCTTCTTTATAAGGTTTTTATAGGCTTCTCTCTGCACTTTGTTGCTTGAAGGGTCTCTCAGTTGATCTCGTTGCCCACCAGTTGCTACTAAAATTAACTTGTCTTTGGTTGTCAATCTTGCTTCTGAAAAAATTTCTCTTCTTATGTCTATCATCATTAGTATTTTTTTCCTTCTGTGTCCTGGAATCTGGGGTAGAGCGCCAATTCGTTGAATTTCCTTTTCTATATTCCCTTCTTTCCACTTTCACCCACATTTGCTCCATTAATAAATGCATCTATTGTCATCTTTATCTTCTATATCTTCATTCTCCCCTTTAATTTTTGGAGCTCCAATTCCATCATCTTTTGCTGTGAGGAAGACTAGTCTTTCCAACTTCTTCTCAATTCTTCCATATCCTTCCAATAGATTTTGAATTCCAGTCAAAATATTTTGGAATTTTAAGGTTTCCTCATCTAAGTATTGATCCATGTTTTCAAAACAGAAGAGAGAAAGAAAAAGAAAAAAAAACTAATAGCGACTGCTACTCTAGCCTTCCAGGCCTCTCTTCTTTTTTATTTTAAATTTACTTGAACACAAGTTCTTTTATGCTCTTCAAAGGGGAAGGGTTCTGTTTCCCCCCTTTCTTTCTTTCTTTCTTTCTTTCTTTCTTTCTTTCTTTCTTTCTTTCTTTCTTTCTTTCTTTCCCTGCCAAAATAATTCTCAGAGGCACCTGTGAAAACAGTTTGTGCCCTTGGTTCTTTATCAGTTTCTGTGAACAAGTTGCAAACCCTTCAGCTGCAAAGTTAGTGAAGTCAAATAAGAAGAGAGATGTGTTGTTTCAAAAACCCCAGCTTCTGACCTCCAAGTGTCAGTTAATTTTCACCTTCTATAGGAAACAAAGTTCTTTAGATTTCTTTTAATGTGGTTTAATAACAAGTAGTAGGAAGAATTGTTAAAATAAAAAGGAAGGTTTTAATCCAGAAGTCAAAAAATAAAGCAACAAGAAGCAGAAAAAATAATAATCAGTCCATTCACTTTAAGAGGAGAGATGAAGAACGTTACAAGCATTTTAATCCACAAAAAATAGTTGCAAAGAAAAAAAACTTTCCACAGCGATCCCATTAGGATTATTTTCGCTGGTCAGTTCTTTTGTTTAAGGATCTAATTTGGCTTTAAAGAAACATTTCTTTGGGCAGTCTTTAGCAAAATATAAAAAATACCTCACCAGATGGACTCACTTTCTCTTTACATTTCCTTCCTTCTGGAGCATCCCAATTTCATCAGCCTGGGGCTGCCTGTTTACCGCCGGCTTGAAGCATTTCCCTTGGGTCTATCAGGGATTTTGCGATATCCCTGAGACCAGCAAGGCTTTGTCTTCCTGATCACCGTCTCTACGGGACGGTTTAGCAGCAAAAGTGTCAACGGTGGTCTCAGAGTATCGAGACTGCATTTTGTAAAATCGCAACATGGCTCCTCCTTCTCCAAGGTCTTATTATTTTTGAGGTGCAGGAGGAGGCAGAGAGTGTGGTCACCTCTTGGTTGCTGCTGTGTTGCAATATTTTCGGGAGAGGGCTTATTTTAGCGCATGCACTCAAAAGCCTGATTGGACTTATTATCCGGGGAAGTCTTATTTTCGGGGAAACAGGGTAGGTACAAATACATCTCATAACGTTTATCCCAAGGAAACATGTATAGTTCTACTGCCTGTTCAAGACATCCCCTCTTTTTCTGGATGTCTTCCAAGATGATATTTGATTACAAGTAGTGCTTGATTTACCACATTTTGTTGTAAACAGTCACTAGACTGTTCAAAGTTATCATACCACTGAAAAAAAATGACTTATCATCATTTTCACACTTATGACCACTGCAACATTCTCATAGTTACATGATCAAAATTAAGTTGCTTGGCAACTAACTCATATTTATCATGGTTGCAGTGTCTTGGGCTCATGTGATCCCTTTTGCAATCTTCTGACAACCAAAATCAATGGGGAAGCCATATTCACTTAACAACCGTGTAACTACCTTAACAATTGCAATGATTCACTTAACAACTGTGGCAAGATAGGATGTAAAATGGGGCAAAGCTTACTTAACAAGCGCCTTGCTTATCCACAGAAATGTTGGGCTCATTTGTGGTTGTAAGCCGACTACTATCTGTACTTCAATTCTAGAATAAAGGAGAAGGAAATCTCTGAACACGGCTGCACTGCATATCAAATGCAACCTTTTCCCATTTTTCTTATTCTCTAAAGATAGTGGGTTTTTTTCTCTGAAGTTAAAAGTTTGTTTCAACTAAGCCTTTTATGAGTTGCATTCATAAATGATTTAGCTATTTCTGTTGGGTTATTATTGATCGTTAGACAACTCAAGCAGCCTGGGTATAAGAGGAGTGGTGGGGGTAGTGATATAAATTGACATAATAAAAACTGATCAAATAGAATTTTATTTTCAGTGCAGTCAACTTTCTTCCAAACAAACCCTACTGAAATTATTACCTTCATGAAACTGCACCCAGCAGCCTCTCCTGACTTAAATCCCAGCCAGAAACACGCAATCTCCAACAACTGTTAGTTAAGAAACACTCTCTGAATAATCCTATTTATCATTATGTTGTTCATTTGAATTTCTCTCCAGTGTTTTGTAAACCATGGTCCTATTCTTGAGTTGCATTCACTCATGCTTCAAAATCCAAAAACAAACCATTGCCATGCCTTAAAATGATTTGTAGCCCACCTGAAAAGCTGCTTACCAAGTCAAGCGGGTCTGGAAATTGGTCAGAACGATTTGCTCCAAGAGAGTTTCTCTAGCTATACCATTGAGAACAAAATTTCCTTCACTAAGCAAGGCAGTTGTTAAGTGAGTTTTGCCCCATTTTGTGTCCTTTCTTGTCATGGTTGTTAAGTGAATCATTGCAGCTGTTAAGTTAGTAACAAGGCATGATGCAAATATGATAAGGGATTAAGGTGATTTCCCTACTGATTACATGACATCATGAATTACTACTTACCATTCATATATTCCCTGGCGTACCTCTATGGAGAAATCCTAATTTCTTCAGGTTTCTTCCCCCTCTTCCTCCCCACTATTTACTTTCGTGTTTTGTATTTTATCTTATAACTCAATGAAAATATTACACCTGAGAAATCCTAATTTCTGTAGGCGAATGTCATTGGAGAAGCTGCAGTCTCTCCCAGCCTTCAGTTTGAACTATGCTATTACTGGAATGCAGGCCTGGTAATGTCTGGATTCCCAGTACATGATGTTCCTACATGATGAGAATCTTCATACTAGCTTAAGTTTTGAAGACAAGGGAGTTTTTTTGTCCAAGTAATTCCTCATGCTTTAAAAGAATCATCGAGTTTCAATAAGCTATTGGTCCATCAAATCCAGTCACCTGCTTAGCACACAAATTCATATTAAGGCACTTCCAATAAGGAGTTATTCAGTCTCTGCTTCAACACATCCGATGAAAGGAAGAATATTACCTCACTAGATAATTAGTTTCGCTGTCAAATTGTTCTTACTGTCAGGAAGTTTTATTTAACGTTCAATTGGAATCTGCCTTCCTGTAACTTAAAACTATTGTTCCATGTCCTGCGCTCCTGAAGGATGGAGGTTGGGTCTTGACCTTCTTTTGTATGACATCGGAAACTTGAAAAGTGCTATTGTATCCGTCAATTTTTCTTAGCGCTAAGCATCCTCAATCCCCTCAATCTCTCCCTACAAGGCTTAGTTTCCATTCAGTTTTGTGCTCCTTTTCTCTGCCCACATTTCTCTGAAACTTTCTTAAAATATGCTGCCAAGAATTGAACAAAGTCCTCAAGGTAGCTTCTACCCAGTACAAAACATACCATGTTTCCCCGAAAATAAGACAGGGTCTTATTTTCTATTGACCTCCAAAAAAAGCGCTTGGTCTTATTTTCAGAGAGGTCTTATTATTTTTGAGGTGCAGGAGGTGGCAAGCATGGTCGCCTCATGGCTGCTGCTGTGTTCACGTTGCTGGATCTGCCACACTTTTTGCGGTGGCCATTAGCGTGGCAGAAGGGGCGCAGTGGCTAGGGTTGCAGGAGCGGTCGTTAGGTAAGGGCGTGCAGAGTGCATGGGGCATGTTCCACACTTCCTTCCCCCCCCCTCTGACCTAGCCTCCTCATCTCATGTTGTTTGTGTGGCAAGCAACCAGAGGAAATGGTGGGGACCAGCTGCACATGCATTTAAATGTTTTTGGAGAGGGCTTATTTTGGGGGGAGGGCTTATTTGAGCGCATATGGGGGGAGATCTTATTTTCAGGGAAACAGGGTACTAGAGCCTAGAATTGAGAATTATAGGTAGTTCTCAATTTACAAGCATTTGTTTAGCGACTGTTCAAAAGTACAATGAAAATAAAAAGAGACTTATGACTGGTCCTTACACTGATGACTGTTGCAGCAGTCCTCATAGCCATGGGATCAAAATTCAGATGCTTGGCAACTGGCCTGTATTTATGATGGTTGAAATGTCCCAGGGTCATATGGTTGCCATTTAAAATCTTCCCAGTCAATTTTTGATAAGCAAAGTCAATGAGAAAAGCTGGATGCACTTAATGCCTGCATGATTCACTTAACAACTTCAGTAATTTGCTTAGGAACCATGGTAAAAGTCATAAAATCAGCTTAGCCATTGAAATTCTGGTTGCCAATTTTGGTTGTTAAGTCAAGGACTATTTGTATACTGCTTGCAATGCAGCCTAACATTGCATTTGCTGTTTTAGCACTCATACCATATAGATTATTTATGTTCAGTTATTGATTAAATATAATTTTAAGATCCTTTTTTTAAAATTAATTCAGAATAGAGTTGGAAGGGACTTTCTAATCCAAAGCCCTGCTCAAGCAGGAAACCCTATACCATTTCAGACAGATGGCTGTCCAGTCTCTTCTTTAAAACCTCAAGTGATGAAGCACATACAACTTCTGAAGGCAAAGCTGTTCTACTGGTTAATTGTCCTCACTGTTAGGAAGTTTCTCCTTAATTCCAGGTTGCTTCTCTCCTTGATTAGTTTCTATCCATTGTTTCTTGTCCTGCCTTCGGATGCTTTGGAAATTAATTTGGTCCCTTCTTCTTTGCCCCTCAAATATTGAAATGTTGCTATCATGTCCCCTCTAGTCCTTTTTTTCTCTAAACTAGCCAAACCCAAATCCTGCAATGGTTCTTCATACGTTTTGATCTCCAGTTCTTTAGTCATCGTATTTGCTCTTTTCTGTACTTTTCCCAAAGTCTCAACATCTTTTGTATAATGTGGTGACCAAAAGTGGGTGCAGTATTCCAGGTATGGTCTTACTAAGGTTTTATATAGCAGTACTAATACATCACATGATTCTGATTCCATCCCTCTGTTTATACAACCATGGATTGTATTAGCTTTTTTGGTTGCTGCTGTCCAATAGGACTCCAAGGTTCCTCTCACAGTATACATACATATCAGAGGTTGTATTCTACTTGTTTGGACTGGATCACCCAAACCGGTAGCAGAAATTGTTGGAGGCTCTGCTCACCTGTGCCCGGCTCTATGGCATCCCATTTAGGCCCTTTTTTCACTGAAAGCACATGCATGGAAGGATCTGCACATGCGTGGAGATGGGCGCTCACATTTGTGAACCGGTAGGAAAGATAAGTGTATACCACCCCTGATGCATATACTTTTACATATAGTATATTGTTTTCAAACTACCTGTCCCCTCTAGCTATATATTTCATTTTTATTTGATTTAGTTATTGTCATCATCTTCGTGCCTAGCTTTTCCGAGAATGCTACTTTGACCATTCTGGATTTCAACCTGCTATCTAAATTTGGTTTCCAGGACTGGCTGACTACAGTCCTAATGAGAATGATTCATTTAGCACCCATATGAACCATGCATTCTGCTTCTTCTCCAGCACTATCTAACAGCTTATCTAGAGGGTGTACTTACTCTGCAACCTTTTCATTACATAAGCAAATTAACATGTGATCTACATGCCCATCTCCACCCACATGTCTATGTTTCTAATGATTGTATCACTTACAATTAAAAGTTGTCCATCACTCAGAAGAATAGCCTCGGCAGAAGATATGGATTCATGATGCAAGAGCTTGGTCCTTCTTATGGGGACATCTCCCCTATTCTCAAAATGAATCTCTCCTTCTCTCTTACAGGAGCTGACATTCTATGTGTGGGACAAAGAAGGCTTCAACTACATCAGGGGTCTCCAAACTCGGCAATTTTAAAACTTGTGGACTTCAACTTCCAGAATTCCCAGCCAGCCATGATCTACATAGTTGTCAGTCTGGACACCTCACGTTAAGCCACCATGGTTTCAAGACTTGTTTTTTGACAGCCAGAAATTCATTTCAATGAGCACAATAACAATAGCAATAGCACTTAGACTTACATATCGCTTTACAGTACTTCACAGCCCTCTTTAAGTGGTTTACAAAGTGGTTGCCCTCAACAATTTGGGTCCCCATTTTACCCATCTCAGAAGGATGGAAGGCTGAGTCAACCTTGAGCCTGGTGAGCTTTGAACTGCCAAATTGCTGGCAGCTGGCAGTCGGCAGAAGTAGCCCGCAGTACTGCATTCTAACCACTGTGCCACTGCGGCTCACGAATCAAACAAAGTTATGATTATAACTTAAACAAAGTTATAGCTATAACTTTGTTATTTGTATCTCATGATTTAAGTTGATTGCTTTTATTTAGTATCCTAGTCAGTTGCGAGTCAATTGCTAAGCATCCAAATTTTGATCACGTGACTATGAGCATGCTGCAATGGTCGCAAGTGTGAAAAATGTCAAAAAGTCCTTTTTCCAGTGCTGTTGTAACTTTGAATGGTCTCTAAACAAAAGGTTGTAAATATATTCTAACACATTCCTTTATAATATGTGACCTTGTGTTGAGAAACATTCTAGAGCCTATAGATCTCTTGGGTTGCAAGATACATTTCAGGAAGTGCATAGAAATTAACCACAGATTCAAATCACCTTATTAAGTCACAGGATTCAATTAAAAGTACAGATGCTTCAGCTGTAGCACTGTGATGGCTTATGATGTTGTTTGTATTTGTGTAATGCATTTCACAAATTGTAATATCATGATTCTAAACTTCGTTAGACTTGTTCTAAAAGAGCTTACAATTCAGGCAACAGTGGCAAAATATGCTCTTAAATCAGATTCTTCTGCCTGTTGCCAAAAATAGCAGACCAACAGGTGTTAGCAGCCACACTATGCAGCCAAATATTTGACAGCCTAATTTATCTTCCTTTAGTCAGCGGGAATGCTTTTGTTATACTTCAGTGTTGGAAAATAAGTATACAGTGTACAGTATCATGAGTAATTTTGTGTATTAGAATTCTGCTGACTTTGGAATGTATTGTAAGAGTTTTACAAACCTGGAAGTCATCCTGATATTTCACTTATCACTGATGATATCATTACAGTTCATAATTAGCAGATCTAATATTTAACCTATTAGTAATAACAGGGCCGGGAATGAATCCTGTATCAAGCTGCTACAATTGTAATTCATTTATAACACACAATGATTTTTCAAAAAATAAATAAATAAATATTGTTATGATGCTCCCACCCCTTCCTTCTCTCCTTCCTTTCTTCCCTCCCTCTTGCCCCTTCCTTCCCTCTCCTCCCCCTTCCTTCCTTCTCCCCCCTCTCTCCTCCCCCTTTCATCCCTTCCTTCCTCTCTCTCCTCCCTCTTCCTTCCTTCCATCCCTCCCTCCCTCTCTCTCCTCCCCCTTCCTTCCTTCCCGCCCTCCCTCTCTCTCCTCCCCGTCCCTTCCTTCCCTCTCTCCTCCCCTCCCTCCCTCCTTTCCTTCCTTCCTTCCTTCCTTCCTTCGAAGGAAAGGATGGAAATGAAATTTTACATTTTTACCTTGACAAGATTTAGGGTGGGATGAATGCAAGTGAATATTAATGTTAGTGAGCATCCATTCATCCCTCCATATTGATGATAGGATGGTATTTTTCTTGTTCTAGAACAGGTGTTGCCAAAGCCCATTACTTGGCCTTGACCTCTTCAGAACTGGGCCACTGGTGAGCATGCATGCACATCCCCACTGAGCAGTGGGCAAGTGCGGGTGCTCCATTTTCACAAGTGCACACTTGCACAGTTGCTCACAACTTGCACAAATGGAGTTGCATTCACGAGCTTGCCCACCACTCATGTGGAACCATGCTCTCTCTGGCCCTGCCCTCCGGGGCTGGTCCACAAAGATTTGGTAACTCTGTTCTAGAATATGAATGATACGAGCAAAAGATTTTCAACTTAATATTGAAAAAAGCTTGTGATACGGAGAGCAGACTATTCTTTAAAGTGCAGTTTCAACCTCTTTTTTCCCATCACATTTCATGTGATGGTTGTTGGCCTGATTTTTAATTTAAAAAAAAATCAAGATGAAAGCCAGCCAAATTGGAAATCTACCCCAGATGGGAATGGAAAAAAAATTGAGCAGAGATGAAGGTGCAAATAACCTGCCATCTGTTCCATCTATCTGCTCCTGCTCTTTCTCCTTCTTTATTTTCTTCCTTTCTGTGTCTTGTCTCCCAACCTCTCACCTCCTTCTGTTGCTCTCTGGATGAAAGTGGGACCTTCTAGACTCAGGCCCCAAACAAGCCAGGTTGAAGGTTACAAGGAAGCCAGGCCTGGAAGGCATCTTTTGCATTGGGCCTTCAGGCCTGCCGTATTTATTACTGTGGGAAACTGGGACAGGGGATCATATGGAGTGGGGTAAATATAGTCTAAATCACATTCTTTTCTCAGAGAGTCAAGGTCATCTTGCCCTGCACCTGGAGTGGCATGACTGGGAGGCATCTTCAGTTGGGACCGTGTTTGATTGGACCATGTGATGGACATGTGGGTGCTGGGCAGGGACTTGAACTTTCATTTGGGTGGGGAAAACCTGGAAACTTTCAGATTCAGGTTTTCCCAGATGTGCCAATATGACATCTCAAGCCTCAAAGTCGTCTTTCGTTAGGGCTGTTACTTGGATCCCTGACATAAGGGGCATGCAATATAATATGGAACCCATCAGCTAGCTGATTTTGGAGAACTTCCAGGAAACCCGCCACAGATTGCACCATGGAACATCATTGCTATCAAGAAAGTCCCACTATTTGTAGAGGTGCTGAGTGTGCGGTAGGCCTTTAATTGCTCAATCATAAATATAATGGGCAACATTATTTTCATCCAAGTTAGCTCAGAAATTCAGCTACCTGAGTACATTGTTTGCCTCTGAGTCAATTTTCTGCTCCCAAAAAGTTAAGCGTTTCATCTAATTTTCTTGATAGCAATTATGTTCCATGGTGCAATCTGTGGTGGGTTTCCTGGAAAGTTCTCCAAGCTCCTGAGTTTCATCTAACTTTCTTGTTCTCTTTCCAATTTCCCCCATTAACCAAGACCCAGAAGACCATACTGTATTGACTCCAATGTCTTCCTGGGACAACATAAGTATATCAATATATACTTATGTTGCATATACTTTGGCAGGTTCCAGCGATCCAGGCTGCCAAGTTACTACAGGTTCAACCCACCTCTGCCTCAAGCCCTGGAGGAAAGGATCAAGAAGAGTCTTTAGTAAGGCAGTCTCCATCCCTCTCTTCCTTCATTTCAGGCATTTCTCCTTCTGCAGGCAAACCAGATCTCCTTTTGTTCCTTCCTCTGGTTTCTTTGAAAGCAGTCTAAAACTAAAATAATTCCCAACACTGAGTTTCTTTAGCAAGATTTATTGAAATAGAAATGATGGCAGTACAAAGTCTAGTAACTAAATTAGATTTAGAACCAAAATTTTCCAGTATATATATATTAGGGCTGAGAAATGTTTGATTTGTCTTCTAATTGTCTTTTAAGGAGACAGCAGGGAGACAGGTCATATAGTTGAGAAAGAAAAAGCTTGTAGCTTGCTGTTCATGTAACTGCCCCTTTAATCTGGAACTCTTATCCCTTGCTTCCTCTCTATCCATTGTTTGGTCCCCTTCTTAGCTTCTGGAGCTGCTGCTTATTTTCTTAATCTGTCTTCATTCTGATGGTGTTGTTCATCCTGTTCTTTTCCTATTTCTGTTGGAAAGAGGGAGGATCTGTCTTTGTGTACTTAGAGATAACGGAGTGGTTTGTGAATGTGTGAGAGAAGAGTTTTTAGTATGTACTGTACGTACAAAAATAATGTTATAAAGGGCACACCTTTTTAATATGCATATAATATTAATCCTTTGTTATTACTACTCCAATTATTTTTTATCTTGATTTTGCCATTTTTTGGAGGCGGTTGTGGCTTTTGGTGAATGTAAATTCCCCATGTGTATACACATACACACATATACAAATACAGACTCATCATTTGTTACCTTCTGGGAGGAGGCTTCACAGTATCCGAAGCAGAACAACTAGATCTGTAATAGCTTTGTACCATATAGGATCAACCTTGTTAAATCTCAAGACTCATTTTCCTGCTAAGTATTCAAAATGGACTGTGATTAATATGTATGTGTGTCAGGGGTGAAATTCAGCAGGTTCTGGAGAAATTTTGAGTAGTTCAGAGAACCGGCAAATACTGGCCTCAGATTGTGGTTGGAATGGAGATTTTGCAGTATCCTTCCCCTGCCGCACCCATCAAGCCAGGTCCACAGAACCAGTAGTAAAAAAAATGAATTTCACCACTGGTGTGTGTGTGTGTGTGTGTGTGTGTGTGTGTGTATTCTTTTGAGAACGAACATCAGAATTTCATTTTTTAATGTGTGCCAGTATGTTCACAGGAAAAAAAAAAGACAATTATCTTCTTATCATAGCTTATAAGGGAAAGCATTGTTAGGATTGGATTCAACTACAGCAGGAGAGCCTCCATTAGCAAAGAAATGGAAGTATCCTAATGTGTGTTAATACATTGCATATACTTATTAGCTGATTAGACTGTATGTAGATCTAGATTTGCAAGACCATCTTCAAACCGGAGATTGTATCTTGTGTAGAATAGCAAGAAAGCATGCTTGGGGCAAGAAAATAGGTCTTTGGTTGTGTTTCAGAATATTGGTCTAAATGTGATAAAGGACATTGGTATAAGTGTCCTACCAGATCTGGCCTAGCAGGCATGTTCAAAGTCCCTTTGGTGAAACAGTGACATCTGGTAAGTCCTTGGCCCAGAGTTTCAATGGATAGATGCTGGCCATAATAAATAAATACATAAATAAATAAATACTGTTGGTACCATTAGCAGAAATTACTGATTGCAGAATGTGACTGATGCCAGAAACCAAGTCTGTTCTTTATTTTAATAAAGCATCCTATGTGAAACCCATAATTAGACAAAACCATGATAGGAGGTGGAAGGAAATCTGAATGGTCCATAGGGTACCTACTATGGCACATGGGATATTGTGACTTGGAATAGAGAAGTAAATGGGAAAAAGCAGGAAATAATCAATGAAATAAAAAATGAATATGTTTCATGTCGATGAACCTAAGAGAAAAGGGATGAATACAATAGGTTTGAATGAAGGTAGTCTCACCTTGAGTGCATCTGACAAATACATAGAGAGGAGTGAAGGAATATGTTCAATAATGAACAAAAAGTCCAAAATATGTATCTGAAAATATAAATTGGAGTTACATGGCGTGAACACCAGCCGGTTATGGTTCACTCTTGCAACCTCGAAACTGTCAGTATCTTGAGTGTCATTTCTCCTGAAGTTCTACAGATGATGAATTAAGAACTGCCCCATTCGGCTTGTTTGGCTAGAATGAAACAAACAAAATCTACATAGATTCCCCCCCTCCCCCCAAAAATATCCAAAAACAAATGTCCTTTTTATTCCTAACTGACTTTAAAATATAAAAAGTGTGGCACTTGTTGTATATTTTTTTTTCCTGATTTCCCTCCTTTTTGCTTTAAACTAGGGCAATGCAACCTTGTGGGTCTGTGAACCCATTATATAACAGGGAACAGGGGCACGGGACAAGCGAGAAATGAAAGCCGTGTGAATGAAGCAAGTGTGTATGTGTGCGCGCGACTTGTATGTATACACATCCAAGTTTATTAAGTTCAGTCTTCAAAATTGTTTAGCTGCATCCATGGGCTACAGTGTTTTGCAACCAGTTGGACCCTTTTTGCTACAGCGAAAAGAGATATGCCTTTCCAAGTAAATAGTCTGCTCATCAATGCTTGGCATGTGCTCCATTTCAAATACAATGTGGAGTGGAAGCTCAGAAACCTGAAATATGGGACTTGGGTAAGCCTAGTCACTTGCTGCCTGTGATATAATTTCACTTCAAAAGCCGGGTGGCCATTTATAAAAGAAGCACATTCCTTTTTCAACAGCGAGCCAATCATCTGAGCATACCTGCAGCCAAAATAGTCTCCATGCTCCCTTCCCCCCCGCCCTCTACTACAGTCGGCATCTCGAAACGAGGGATGAGATCATCCTTGCATTTGAGATTGGTTCAGTCTCTCGTTTCTTCTGAGATCTTTTTAAAGCTTTGCACTCCCCCCCTCCAGAAATGACCTCTTAGCTTACAGTGTGCAGCCATGTGATCGGTTGTTTACTGCATTTTGATGCTGTCCTAGTTTGAATCCTTTAACCCAAGAAGACACTTTAAATTGTGTAAGTTAAGGGAAGTGTCCATACCATGCTATTTATCTCATAGACACAAACAATATCCTCCAAAAACAGAGTGAATGAATGTTGGCCAGCAGCCACTCAGGGGACCATCATTATCATTAAGATAGGAGTTCCATGGCTGATTAATAGCAGACTGAACCAGCAGTAAATTGTTTCTTTATCCATCCATCCATCCATCCATCCATCCATCCATCTCTACTTATGGAACAAATGTGACTTTACAGAATTCTGTTATTCTGTTAAAAGTAGAGTTGCTATCATTTTACCCTGTGATATTGTTTTAGAAAAACGACACAATAGCAGAGCTGCCACTTACTGTAACAGTAACAAAGCAGGGGTGTCAAACTTGTGGCCCATGGATTGGATGTATCACACACTGGCCATGTTCACTCCCAGTTTATCGAAGGGGGAAAAAGCTGTGATACGTTACATGACGACAATGCGTCATCGCGAGTTGGACACCCCTGCACTAAAGTATCTGTGCACGAATTTACTAGGAATTCAACAAGATTGGAAGATGCTTACCGGTAACTAACTCTCTATTGTCTCCCGTGATGCAAGGTAATAACTAAGTTAAATAATTAAGTTGTGGATGTGAATTTTTTTAAAACAGATATATTTGGAGTTCTTTGAAGCATCTGCATCTTACCTGCAAGTGTCAATACAAAATTCAAATGCAAAAATAAAACTGAAATGGATTGAAAACAGGGCATAGCAACATATGAAAACACTTATACTTGAAACACATTGTAGGAGGAAAGATGAATTAGTGGATGATTGCCAGATATCAGAAGATGTCTGGGGCCACTTTTATTGTGTACAATTCAAGGTGCTGTCCGTGATGGTACTGCCTTCTCCCCCCCCACTCTTTTCCCACAGCAACAACTGTGAGAATGGTTGGCTACTTGTCTAAGAAAGTGACTGCTCCCAAATCAACCAGCTGGCTTCCAAATATATAAGAAGACTAGGATTCATGGTTTTTCCGTTTCTAATCAGCACTTTAACCACTACATCAAACTGACATTTTATTATTTTTATTTTATTATTATATTTGATACATTCTATTATCAATCTCAGAGTAGTGGTTTGAAACAGAGAACCTTTACCAGCCCAATTGAGCAAGATTGTTGAACTTTTTGGTTGCCACAATGTAAAAGATATGTTGAGACTCTAGAAAAAGTGCAAAGAAGAGCAACAAAGATGATTAGGGAACTGGAGACAAAAACATATGAAGAACAGTTGCAGGAACTGGGTATGTCTAGTTTAAAAGAAAGAAGGCCTAGGGGAGACATGATAGCAGTGTTCCAATATCTCAGGGGTTGCCACAAAGAGGGAGCCAAGCTATTCTCCAAAGCACCTGAGGGCAGAACAAGAAGCATTGAGTGGAAACTAATCAAGGAGAGAAATAACCTAAAACCAAGGAGAAATTTCCTGACAGAACAATTAATCCGTGGAACAAGTTACCTCCAGAAGTTGTGAATACTCCAACACTGGAAGTTTTTAAGAAGATGTTGGATAACCATTTGTCTGAAATGGTATAGGGTTTCCTGCAAAAGGAGGGGGTTGGACTAGAAGACCTCCAAGGTCCCTTCCAACCCTGTTATTCTATTCTAACTCATATACCCATCTCAGAGACCTAGCAAGCATGATGGGTTTTTAATACATTAGAGCTATTGATGAATAAGTTTAATTACTAACATACTTGTATTCTGTCTCAAAAGTAACTTGCATAACCTTCTTGTCTTTTCCCTTCTCTCCCCACCTGATTCCAATTTAAATCCTACAAGAGTTTAACCACTATGTGCTTTCAGTGAAGGAGCTGTAGACTACAGAATCTGTTCCTTAAAGTGGTGCCAGGTCATGGGTACCTGGTGCACCAGGCCACATTGACTGATGGCATCACCACCTGTCAAAGCAATGGTTTACATTTTTAGAATAGCCTTTGTTTTCAGAAGGAGGGATGGCATTGGTATCTCCTAAGCTTTGTGCCTGCTAGGACTTAGGCCAAGATTGCCCCTGATTTATAGGAA
Organism: Thamnophis elegans; assembly: GCF_009769535.1. NCBI lineage: Eukaryota > Metazoa > Chordata > Lepidosauria > Squamata > Natricidae > Thamnophis > Thamnophis elegans. Next base: position 39,143,607 of record NC_045541.1, read on the forward strand.
ATTATTTAAATGCAGGAAAGCCCACCCCTCCTTTATTTTTGTACTGAGTTTGAATGTTTTAAGTTCAATTCAATTAGTCATTTGGTATTTGTATCTATTAGTTACTTACCTTTCATCCTTATCACAAGCATTTCCCAGATGATCAAGCTCCTTCTCAGAAGGCTGATGTGAATTTTAGTATTACGTATTAATAGAAACACATATCTTCCATATTGTGCACGGGTAGTCATTTTCTTGAGTTGCTGAAGTTTCCTTCAGATGACCTGCACAACAGCAGATTTGTCATGAATTTTAAAAATAATGTGGCATACTGGTCTGATGACAAACTTTCCTTTGGGAGTCTATATTTGTTCACATCCCACAACAGGAACAAGAAAAGACTGCTCCATGAGTTATTTTTAAGTGGTTGGAAATAGTATCTCCATTATTTTAGGACATTAATGAATGCAATCTTTGTAAGCAAACATTGGGCTTTTGTTGACTGCAATGCGTCAGTCTGTGTTTCTTATTATCTTGCATTTCAGAAAAGTGTCAGACATGAGAAGAAGAAAAAACAATACCCTAAATAGTTAAACATCTCTACCACCTGCTTTGAATTTCAATCTAAAATAAAATTTTGGAGATAATTCATGCAATGAAATGCCTTGTCCAGCATCATCTAAGGCTTAAGGCATATATTCATTGATAATTATGATGCAACTAACTGAATGGTATATTATAGTATCATCTGATGAACTGAGCTGTGGCTCCCAAATGCTGATGCCTTTCCGTAAAAGTTGTCGGGAAAAGTGTTATCAGAGGGTTGTTGTTTTTTTTTGCCATCACAGGCTCACAGAAATCTCCTCCTTCAATTGCATCATGGTTGACATTTCCAAATATAAGATTTATTTCCCAGATGAAATACCTTGGGCTTTGAGATGGCTGTGAGTTGCAGTTCAACAACATCTGAAGAGCCATATAATATCTTCACATCATTTCCCTGTGTCTGCCAACTGTACATGCAAACTTGTTTCACAAACAAAGGCAACGTCCATACACAAGCCTTGCTAGGTTTTTGAGGAGTTTGGGAAGCTGAGCTCATTCACTATCGGCTAAGCTTCTGTTCCAGAGGAAACATTGTGGAGTTATTGGTAGGAGTCCTCCCATTGCCTAATGTTTCTCTTCTCCTGTTAGAAGGCAAGGTGGCATCTCCCCATCCTCCACAGTCATATCAACATATCAAGGTTTCCCCATCTGCCTCCCCATTCAGCATCCAATGGTTAGTCAGGGTTATATACTTATTTTGTTTCATTGAAAAAATAATTGCTACTAGAGAACAAGAAGGGGGAAAAAACCCTTACCATTGTTGCTGTACTTCATGATCCCTCACTGGAGAACTATTGCTAGTTGTTGTGCAGTGGAGAAATACTAATTTGTGTTGTGGGAGAAAAAGGTGGCAGCGGTATACAAAATGCATGAATATTTCATATCGGAGGTTCTGTATAATGTACAGAAGTTATGGAGATTCTGTGAGGATGAGAATTCTGTATAATGTACAGAAATTATGGAGATTATGTGAGGATGAGAATTCCAATTAATTAGTTGTGATAAGGAATGGGATTAATTAATCTAGTCCATTCTGAGGTTTTTCTTAGCGTTCAGAGTATCCCTCCAGTAAGATGGGTGGAAAACAAACTTAACAATAAATTAAGTACCTCTAATTTCATTCTCAAAATAACAACTCTGACTTTGAACTGATAGAAAATTGAACCCAAGTCAAATAAAATGCAAGTTCAAGTTGAGGCTTAGATACATTCAACCAACACTCCATCGCTCTTGAATACCTTAGGTTCCTATGGTAGTAGAGTTCTTACAGTGGCTGGCACAAATATCATGTTTGTAGCCAGCCCAATGTAAATCTCTCTCGTGCCTGTTCGAGGCATCAGAGATTCATGGAATTAATTCAGATTTTAAATTGGTGGGGAAACCAAACTATCATCCACTATCTCTAGATACTAGAACCCTTATGTCCAGCCCTAGCCCATAATACTTTCCAAGCATTAAATACACTGCATGCTTTGTAATAATCCACTAATTGTATTTTCATTTTAAAAAAATAAATAAATACATTATGTTCACCACAATGACATTTGCTATGCTGTTCAATTTGGCATTGTTTTTAACTGTGATGAACAATAAGATACCCTTGAGTACTGCTCTTTTAGAGTTAAATGATTATATATATATATATATATATAGGCTGCCTGCATGTAAATTTTGGGAGAACAATCTGGCAATCTGGCAATTATGATAGGATGGGTTTTTGGTATCACTGTGCGTAATTGTTTCTTAAACTTAGGAGTAAATAAATGTCTTGCCAATAGTGTAGGCAAAAGTAATTATTTATATAACATAGGTGAGGAATTAAAACTGGATATAAAAAGTCAGGAAGAGGAAGAGGAGGAGAAGGAGAAGGAGGAGAAAGAGAAGGAGAAGGCGAAGAAGGCGAAGAAGAAGAAGAAGAAGAAGAAGAAGAAGAAGAAGAAGAAGAAGAAGAAGAAGAAGAAGAAGAAGAAGTAGAAGAAGAAGAAGAAGAAAGTACATTGACTGTGGGCAGAAATCTTGGCCTTCAGAGCCAGTGGTTGTACAGGTAACACTCAGCATTTTTTGTTGTGACTAAACTGTAGTGCTGCAAATCCTCACAAAGCAATGCCACACATTCAAGACATACCCCATCATTCTTTTTGGAGACAGTGCACAGCTGCTGTAGTTTAGTTGTAACTACTTTATATGGCAGGGTATCTTCCAGTAATACAAATGACACGGAATGTCTTTATGAGCTTGGTTTGGGTGAAGGGGCAACTGATAGTAAAACATTCATATTTAAATTAAGTTATCAAGTAGCAAATCCCCTTTAGCTATAGCTAAAACAAGAGGAAAAGAAATATACTGATAATGGAGGGGGAAAAGGCATTCTCTGGATGAATATCCTACAGCTTCAAAGTCTTCTTTGGGTGCCTAATCAGAGCTCTCTCTTTCCCCGTAACAGCTGAAAACTGACAGGACAGTTTCTGGATGCTCTGAATTAAGAAATAAATGAAAACTGTAACATAAGCTCTGACACCAGAGCTTCTGAATCCAATCAGAATTTTAAAAATGTCAAGAACATTCCTCCAAAGTTACCCTCTGAAACTTGTCAAGTTCAGCCTTTGTCCACCAAAAGGAGGCCTGCTCTTAAAAGCCTAAACCATGATCTGAATGCCTGGAAAAGGTGGGGTCTTCCCCCCTTAAATGAATTTATTTTCTAATTAAGAATGTATGGAAATGAAGATGTAATGCAAGCCTATGCTTCTCTTCATGGGGCATGGTGGCTCAGTGGCTAAGACGCTGAGCTTGTCGATTATAAAGGTCGCAGTTCAGCGGTTCGAATCCCTAGCACCACGTAACAGAGTGAGCTCCCATTACTTCTCCCAGCTTCTACAACCTAGCAGTTCAAAACATGTAGAAATGCAAGTAGAATAGGGACCATTTTGGTGGGAAGGTAACAACATTCCGTGCACCTTTAGTATTTAATCCTGTTGGCCATATGTCCACGGAGACGTCTTCGGACAGCGATGGCTCTTCGGCTTTGAAAAGGAGATGAGCACCGCCCCCTAGAGTCAGGAACACATGTGCGAGGGGAACCTTTACCTTTTACCTTTATGCTTGTCTTCTCAGAGATAAAGTTCCAATAACTTCAATCAGGCTTGCTTTTCTTAAAGTGGGGTATAATAATGCAAAATCCCCTGAAGGCCAACTTAGAAATAAATTCCACAGAGTTAAGTACATGTCCTCTCAGGCAAGTAGGTATAAGATACCAGCTTTATTGATGATATGCTGTGCTGTGCTAGGGTTAGAAGGTCAGAAATAAATTATGTGATCAAATCAGGCCAATGACCAAGTTCTAGAAAAGGGTAAAGAGATGTCCAATTAATGCAAGTAAAATTTTAAAAAGTTAGAGTCAAAGCTTAATGCAATCACTGCCAGAGGTGTAGGGGTGGGTTGCTGTCAGCATTACTGCTGGTTCGGTCCACACGTGTGTGCATTTACAAATAAATAGGTCTGCGCATGCATAAAACATTAAAAAATGGGGGGGAGGGAATTACATTTGTGCAAGGAAAATTGTTCTGCGCATGCGCAGAACCAATATCAAGATGGTGCTGCCATAGGAGAACTGGTTCAGGGGCGTGGCGGGCCTGGGTCATTGCCGGTTCCAGCGACCCAGGCTACCAAACCACTACCAGTTCGACCCAACTGGTCTGAAACAGTAGGAACCCACCACTGCAGGGGTGGGCTTCAAAAATTGCAGCAATGGGTTTGCTGCCCTGTTGCTGGGTGGGCATGGCCATGGTAGGTGTGGCCTAGTCGGCCTCCTGCACCATGGTGGGGGAGGCATTTTTCACCTTCCCCAGGCTCTGGAGGCTTTCCTTGAGCCTCTGAGAGGGCAAAAACTGCTTCCCCTGGGCTCAGGAGACCCTCCGGAGGCCAGAAAAAGGCCCATTTCTGGACTTCTGGAACCTCTGGTAGGACCGTTCTCCCCCCTGCACAATCCTCCATGCGGCCCTTCACTTACCTGGCATAATGAATGGGCCGCATGGAGACTCCTGGGGTGGATGGGGTAGATGGGAGGGGCATGGTGGGGTGGGCATGGCCAGACAGGGGTGGTATTTGGGGGTTTGGAGAACTGGGCAGAATCGTAGCTAGAGCATCACCCAAACCCGTGCGAACCCCCAGCAGCCCACCCCTGATCACAGCTCAGGGAAGAGGAGAAGCAGGGTATAAGGAACATATCCAAAGTTATTACTGTCTAGATCTCGACATACTACATATCAAAAAATACTTAAACCAATAAAGATATAGGTGCTATAGAAGTGTCTCTTCCTTTATATGCACTCAGAGAAGTGAGCAATTGGGTCTCAGACTACTTAAAAATCCTCCTTGAGTGAGACTTATTACAAGGCCTAGAAGCTCTTTATTCTGAAAATCCATGAAGGAAACCCCCCCTGCCATATCTATAGATCACCTTCTCTCATGCTACTGATAGCCAGGGTGAGATACAAAAATAAAATACTACAGTGAGTATTTTTCAGATTAATGTTATAAACAGATTTATAACAGCTATACAATGTAGTAGAGTTATATATCTACAATAGCGAATACAAATAGCAAGACTAATTAATAAGATAAAATATTAATATTCACTGGCACAGGCATTTTGATAGTTCATTGGTTGCCTTCTTATTATGCTATATTAAATAATTTAAAAATTAAGAAGAGAAACCAGCTGTATTGTTGGGTAGGTCAGATACATTGTCCCATCAATTGTAGGCTTCAAAATGGGGATAAAGATCACACCATTGTTCCTCGGGCCTTTCCAGCTATCTCCAACTGGAAATTCCTAGGACTTGCCAGCTTCTTGATCTCAAAAAATATAATTTGATGAAAGATGTGAGACAAAGACATAACAAGAGATTGGGATGGCTAAAATATTGTGCACATACTCTGAATGTTTCTGCTACCTTGGCAGCAGAGGCTCAAGGTACCCAAATCCATGGTTTACTTAATTACTTTTGCTCAGTTAACTTGGTTGTCTGAGCCTGCATAACTCACCAAACCATAAAGTGATATATTTGATATATTGGCTGCATTCATACTATGCAGTAAGTCACATTTTAGGTAAAGGTAAAGGTTTCCCTCGCACATGTGTGCTAGTCGTTCTCGACTCTAGGGGGGAATGCTCCTCTCCGTTTCAAAGCCAAAAAGCCAGCACTGTCCGAAGACATCTCCGTGGTCATGTGGCCGGCATGACTAAACATTGAAGGCACACGGAACGCAGTTACCTTCCCACCAAAGGGGGTTCCTATTTTTCTACTTGCATTTTTACATGCTTTCGAACTGCTAGGTTGGCAAAAGCTGGGACAAGTAATGGGAGCTCACTCCGTTATGTGGCGCTAGGGATTCGAACTGCCGAACTGCTGACCTTTGTGATTGACAAGCTCAGCGTCTTAGCCACTGAGCCACTGTGTCCCTCTAAGTCACATTTTACACTAGTCTAATGCAATGCTCTCAATTGTCTCAGGGCAATATGTTTTAGCAGAAGTACTGTAGAAGAGACTAGGATTCCACAAACCGGGGGTTCCTCAGCTTTTAGCATTCCTCAGCATGACAATTTTTGAGAATACTGAAAAAATAAAGTCCACTCACTATGCAAGGAACTTAGACTGGGGAAGGCTGAAGCAAAGGATGGAAGATTGGGAAGTTTAAGCAAAGATCATCAAAATATTACATCAATTATCTCTGAAATGCAGGAGCATATCATTTGATAAACTAAGCAACTATATGATCAAAACTATCATTACTTAAATTATCAACTTTGAACCCCCACCTCCACATACAATACGTTGGATTATCATATTCCTGCCATGCTGGTTGGGAATTCACGGACATGTGGTTCAAAGGTCCACACACTGAAGAAAGTGTGTCAAGAAAGGCTGCTTTTATTTCTTTTATTGTCATTTGCTGTAATGATATTCCTGAAAAGGACCTCAGAGTTTCATTTCCAAACCTAGGGAGAAAGAATACTTCATGGTGTTCCTTCTTCTCCTAGGTTTCTCACGTTTTCCATCACCGTCATCTCCCCATGCCCCTTACACTCTGTCCTGGCGAGAGATGGCCTCACAAAGGTTGGCAACTCTGTGACGTCAATGGCATTATCTTGCTCATGGCATTCATTACCTGGGAAATTTCTGACAATTTTATCTATGAGCAGGGGGGTGGGGGGAAGCATAGACTTGCCACTTTTGTTTTGTCAAAATACAGAATGAGAGAAAGCAAAGTTCCTGTCAGAATCCATGTTATCTCCATCCCATTGGAAAGACAAAAAACTAAGGAAGAGATTTCACAGGCATTTGATTAGATAATGCACAAAGCCTTCCCTCCTATATTTCAGCAGATATTTCATCCAGGAGATTTGTGGAGGGGATATCTGGGTGAGCCTATTTCTCTCAAGCATGTTAAAAGCGGGAACAAGGTGTTGTTGTTTTTTTTGGGTAACTGCCTTCTTTCGTTGCCAATGTCCAGGCAATCACAAGAATTCAGCTCACACCACACAGACTCCATTCTTCCATTTCAATGTAGGCAAGTAGGAATAAGCAGTTATTGGCTGACACAATGTATAATCTGAATTGAAGAGGGCATATGCTACTCAAGCTCTTCCCTGTTCTTTTTTTTTTTTTTGTACATCTGCTTTTGTAAGTCTTGCGCAAACAACTCCCCGACACTTTCTCAATGATGGAATGCATTTAAATTCATGTCAAGCGAACAGTAGAAGACTTAACAATGGTAGAGGTTAGGCCTCTAGATTTAATGACAGTTCTCTTTCTCCCCTTTGTAGGAAAAAAAACCCAATAAAAACAATTTCATCCACAAAGTACGGTACTATATATCAGAAATGGTTGCAGTACTTTGCTTTTCCTTCCTTTAAAAAAATCAAAACTGAATGTATAGTATAGTATGGTATAGCCTTTATTGTCATTGTATAAAATAAATACAACAAAATTGGTTTTAGCGCACTGGTGCTATCCATGACAACAAATACAAACAACATAAATAGTATAAAGAATAATCTCAAAGCAAGTAATTAGGGGAAAAGAAAAAAGAAAGAAAAGAAAAAAAAACTAGTCATACATTTCTGCGTATGCATGGAGTGATTGTGATTGTGGTTGTGTTTAAGAGTCTGACAGCCCAAGGGTAGAAAGAATGTTCAGAGACAGGGTCATATATTTGGAGAGAAGTAAAATGTGGGTTCAAAACTCACATTTCTTCTTCAGTTATCTACATTACCAAAGTTTACCACCATTAAAACCGATGCAATTTCCTGATGCTTTATTTAGAGTAGTTCCAAGGGACAGCTAATCTGATTGGGGACCTGCCCTTAGAGAGCAGGAGGGCTACAATATCTACTGATCTTAAACCATTCCTAATTTCTGTCTTCCTACACCAGGACTGGTTAGAAGAAAGTGATTTTGACTGGGGGAACGGGAAGAAGAGGAGGAAAAAAAAAAGCCCACTTGTCTGATCATATTAAAACATTCATGGCTTCTTTAAGGAAAGAGAAACAATACTTTGAAATCATAACAAATCTCTCTTACATCCATTTTTCATTTTAATAGAGGATTTTTCACGTTACCCTCTCATTTCACAAGTTTTATAAAGTCACTCAGGAGGCAAAAAGTTATAATCTTTATATGCATTTTTATCTAGCTAATGGGATTACTATCTAGTTAGCTCAGTAAAAAGATCAGCCCTGCCAATGTCTCTCCACACATTCCTTGATGTATCACCAGATCTCTACAAATCAGCTCCTAGAGCTAACATCTGTGAAATGAGATTGCTGGAATGACCTTCACAAAGATTTAAGTTACCAAACTAATGGAATACTTTCTAATATCTATGAAACTTCCAATGAACATGCTGTTCCTGAACACACTTGAATTACCATAAATCTTATCTATCACACACACCTGGAAATAAAGAGGGGACATTTTTGTGACTGGTGTGCTTTGGGGTGTCCCTGTGCACTCAGAGTTTATTTTCTGGTTTTCTGCTAGACCCATAATCATTTTTTTGTTGGAAAATGATTGGGGGTAACTTTCAGCTTCTTTGCACATGGCACACTCTCAATCAACTCCTATATCCAGATCAGAGCAAGCAGACACATCACTCACTTCAGCTACCAAAAAATAGAGCATGATGTTCATTTATTAAACATCAACAGAAGTAAACAATACTTATTGGCAAAAGCTAGGCAGAAGGTAGGCCCAGAAAGGAGAGACATAAATAATAAGGAACAATTTTCATTATTTATATCTATATATATATCAAAAAGGCTCAGAGCTTTCCAGAGCAACAGGAAACAATGCTATGAATAATTAATTAGTAAAAGGGCCTGTGGTTATTCCAGCCTGTATGTGTATGTATGTGTGTGTGTGTGCGCGTGCGTGCATGCATTCATGCATGCATATGTGTTTGGCCTACCCTTCTTGGCTTATCAAATCTTGTAGGGAGGCTATTTGAATGGGTTCGGGAAGACTTAAATTCCAGTGGTGAAATTCATTTTTTTTACTACCAGTTCTGTAGGCATGGCTTGGTGGGCATGGCAGGGGAAGGATACTGCAAAATCTCCATTTCCACCCCACTCTGGAGCCAGCCAGAGGTAGTATTTGCCTGTTCTCCAGACTACTCAAAATTTCCGCTACCAGTTCTCCAAAACCTGCTGAATTTCACCCCTGCTAAATTCCTCATTGGCAGGAGACACGTTTCCAATCCATTGCAAAGAATCAGTGATCAGCTACTTCTGAAAAATCAAATCTAGACCCAGAAGGTGGAACCCACTTTAAGCCAGTAGTTAATATTCCCTTCCTCCGCAAGTTACTTGAGGGAGTAGCAGCTGATCAATTCTAGAAAATTGTCTAGATCCATTTCAGGCCACTTTTTGGCCTAATTATGAATCAGAAACTGCCCTGATCATCCTGTGGTTGGCCTGTTCCAGGAAAAAGATAGAGGGTGTACAACTTTGTGAGTCTTCATGGTCCTCTCAGCCATTGATCATGGTATGGCCGTCAGAGTTAGGGTGTGGAGATACTGTACAATGGTAATACCAGTCCTATATGGATGGACATTTGTAGAAGATGGTGTTGAGGGATAATATCTCATGATGGTTGGGCTCCATTTTATACTTATCCTTTTTAACAGCTACATGAAACTACTCAAAGAGGTCACGGGAAGATTTGAGGTGCCATCAATATGCAGATGATATCCAGTTCTTATCTAACACAGACAAGGTGATTATCATTGTGAACCAATTTTAGGCAGAACAATGAACTGGATAAAGACCAAAGATTGAGCCAAGATGGGGATACAATTTATGGATGATGCATCTGTCTAGCAAAGTGATGCCTCGCTTGTCCAAAATATTTCACCCTTAATATTGGAGACTGGATGAAAATTGTCCAGAATCATTTTGTCCAGAAAAGGCTACATGAGAAGAGGGCATACTGCTAATGTTATCTTCTTCTGAAAGTGCTGGAGCTTTCTTCTAATTAATGTTATTAAAAGTCCTTACAACTAGCATATCAATCAGAACAGAGGAATCTGATGTGTGTCTGTGTGTGTGTGTGTGTCAGATGTGGGTTCCTACCAGTTCGCACCTATTCGGTAGAACCGGTTCGTCAAATCTACCTCTTAGAAGAGGTTCCACCAGTGGATCCGGAAAGCAGGCCACACCTACAGAAGAGGTTCCAAAAATTTTTGAAACCCACCACTGGTGTGTGTGTGTGTGTGTGAGAGAGAGAGAGAGAGTGTGTGTGTGTGTGTGTGTGTGTGTGTGTGTGTGAGAGAGAGAGAGAGAGAGAGAGAGAGAGAGAGAGAGAGAGAGAGAGAGAGAGAGAGAGAGAGAGAGAGAGAGAGAGAGAGAGAACCAGAACCAGAACCAGAACCAGAACCAGAACCAGAATAACATATAGTGGCTATGGCCAGTTAATCAAAGCCTCAACCCTTTAGCCTGTATTGCATTCATCAAACCAAAACCAGGACAGGTTTGCAGAAAACACTGGATCAAGTAGCAGCTAAAGGAAAAAAAACCTTTACATCCAGAGTAGCTATTGTTAATTTCACCACTGGTAACCTAAAATAGGCAATGCTAGGCTAATTGGACACACTGTCCATTGTTGGATAGCTTTTCATATTACTGCAGATTGACCCTCTCCCTTTTTACTCAAATAAGAATTCTGTGAATAGCCACTCCCTTTTTAAAGAATATGATGCAAAAAGGGAGGGGGTATATTTATATTATGCCTATACTCATTAGAAATGATAGACATTGAATCTATTTTCTTTTCTTTTTCTGTGTAGTTCATTTTTTCCTCAATACTGCTTGTATTTTTTATTTTTCTTCAATTTTCTTCATATTTTTAATGCCTACACTTTATTCTTGTAAAAATCTTTAATACACATACACAACACACACAAACACACACACACACACACACACACAAACATATAGTCTCCACTTCATATTTATCAGCTAAACTTAATTTTCCTTTCAAAGCCTCACTTTGTGGGATAGTGCTTGAACAAAGTAAAGTGAGTGATTATGATGCCTGTTAGCTACCCTATTACCCAGGTATAACCAAAACAATTCTTTTCATTTTACAGATTTGTGAATTAAATTAAATTTATAAATATACCTATTGTTTTCTGTTAAAAACAGAGTAGGCTGAGCCAGCTTGCTTGCTGGCTTGTATTTATTTATTTGATTGATTGATTTCAAACCCACCAGACTTCAGAATGACTTTGGCTTAAAATAATAAAACCATAAAAAAGAATTTAAGCATTCAAATAGACTGCATACCAACAGTCACTCAGGGCTCCATGGAAACCTTTCCTCAAAACCTTGGAGAACAGAGAGATTTTTAATGATTTCCAGGACATCAACATGATATAGCAATTTTATCTTAACTGCAGTATATCAGGCTAGGTTTTTCTATTGAAATAATTAGTCTGATCAACTTTGTCTTGATGCAATTTTTTTCATGACAAACACGGGTCCATGCTTCTACTTCAAATGTCAGCACGACTTTCTATTAATCCTATAATTAGGTAGAGTAGAAGACTATGCATTTTTCTATTCTCCGTCTGTGTGTTTGTCCCTGCATACGTGAGTAATATCATACTAGTATATTTACTTCTTAATTTACTGTATATGATTGCCATGCAGAGTTAACAATGGTTAAGAAAGCTTCACAAACAGACACCAATAAGACTAAAAAGTATGAGGATATTAAATAGTTGGTGGGATAAATATTTAGTTATGTATACTTTTGAGTCTTTTAAGTTTCCTAACTGAAATTTTTAGTGGATGTAATGTAGTGTTGTATTTTCATTGTTTTGGATACTGTTCTGGGCTTTTTATAAAGAAGAAAGCCAGTATAAAAGTGAATTAATAATAAGCAACAAAAGCAACCTACAATAATATTTTCATAATAGAACATAACTTATGGAAAGTAAAGGTGAATTAAATATGTAAATTAAATTCTGAGTTAACTTACCTCCAGAAATATTCTCATGAAGTGATGTCATATTTTGTAATAGAAGTACAAATTATTTACACCAACAACTTAGTGTCTTTTTTCTTGCACACTTAGATATTTGATACTGATCTGGAAATCTGTTTGCATGCAGAATATCAAGTGAACTCATGAGCAGAAATCATTCACAACTGCAGAAATCATACCCAAAAGCTTCATAAGGAAGTGAGAATCTTTGCCTAGTAATTGCTGCCCACAAGGAAAACTAACGATTAAGAAGTGTAACCTAAATCCATGATACAGATTTACGATATCCTTCTGCTTCTATCTCAACCTTGCAAGAAAGCCAAGATCCAGGGTTTCCATCCTGTTATGCAACCTCCTGTTACCTGCTACACAAGCACTTCCATACTTCATTATGACTTCACTTTACAGAAATTGTTGCTTGTGTTGGCTTGCTACCTCTTCCATCATGGCTTGCACAATTACTAATGCAACCATAACATCTTATCATTTTTCACCTCCAGTTTTCAGCAAGGTTTCAAGAGACCATAAATAGGGCAAGCAAACAACAAAGCTGCCCCTGTCTTATCCAATCCTGGTTTGTATTCTGAGATACTTTGCTTTTGAACCTAGAAGCCTCATTTATCTCTGCTGCTAAATACCCTTGAATTCCATAGTCATTTGCCTAATTCTCTTACCAGCGATTAGGTAATGAGCGATGCCTGCCAAGTTCAAAATGATGTTGGGATAGCAGTGGGAAGATATTAATTTGCTAATTTCCATAGTGGATTTTCTACTCCTTAGCATATCATCTAAATAATGCAATTTCACAAGAGGTTGCGATAAAAACTCCAGATCACTACTCTTTGATGTTTCAGTCACTATTTCTCAGAGGCCTGGCCTAAAATAAATGCCAAGCTGGTATTCCCACTCCATTCAGAAGTCATCATTGCCATTTGATTAGCATTCTCCATTGTACTGAGAGCATCAGATTAATTTGGGGATTCTGGACACCTTCTGTGAAAAACGCACGCAGCTATCTAAGAATGGGGCATTGGACAGTAAGTTCAGAAAGAACAATTGCCCCCGAACATCTGGACTTGAGGCATTTGCCTCAGCCTCTTAGTCATTTAGTGGATCCTCATATTAAATCCTGGCATATTAAAATACCTTTTCCCCAGATAAATGATAAAATCAAACAATCTTATTATTCTAATCATAACATACGTAACTATGAGCTTCAATAGACAATTAATGAACACATTCATAAGCAGACTTTGATTGTATGTATGTATGTATGTATGTATGTATGTATGTATGTATGTATGTATATGTATGAATGATACCCTGTTTTGGACACTAATAAAATTATGGTTAGGGTTTGACATATGCAGCATTCTCATTTCAAAGCAGCTGGAAGCTGTTCACACCTAAGCATGCAAATATAATTTGGTTCATTGGTTGCTGCAAAATTTGCCTTAATGTATGTATGCCATTAAGCTCTGATTACTAATTCAAATGTTCAGGAATAAATGAGCAAAACAACAAATGGGAGGGAGGGGAGAACCTTCCCTGAGTAAATGTACAAGTCAAAGAAAAGTTATCCAGCATATTTTTTCCTCCTTTATATCTTCTCTTTTCACATGTCATCACTTATTCAAACACACATCAATCAATCGGAGTTCTGCAATGCTATAGTCACAAATAGATCTACAGAAAAGACTTTATTAGGACACTGATAGGATCCCTGTGACCTTTCAGATGTTGTCTAATTACAACACTTAGCAATCCCAGAGAGTATAACCTTGGGTGAGACTTGCTGGGAATTGTAATTGAGCAATACCTGAATTGCTCAGGTTCTTCGCTCTGGGCAGGTCTATGATAAAGAGAGAATGGTATCAGGCCTATCAATATGAATAAATATTCAACCAACCCTTTGTCTTTCTCATTATAGTTAGTCTTTCATATCCCCTTGTGTGACAGAGTGGCACAACAATACTGTTCTGTAAAGCATCTGATAAACTGACCTCATGGTGGGAGGTCTGAATAGATAGGCTTCAAGCTTTTGTTTCTCAAAATGTTTTCTCTTTTGTACTCATTTTACACAAAGGCAAAACTGATGGGAAACCAAGCTATGTTTTTATAATTCCATCAAGGATCATTAGGGAAGGGAATGTAGCCCCTAGATGATTTCTGATTTGCTATCTAGAGCCAAGATATCACAGATGGACCATTGTTTTTAACTGGCCAGTTGCCCCAGAGAAGCAAACTTTTACTTATCACTCACTTTGTTTAAGATTAAGCTCTCAGGGAGGAAAAAGAATGGAGATGGTAGAGGAAGAAATTAAAGAAGGAACAAGAAAGGTCTGTCTATGAATTTCTGAGCTGAAATGATTTCTCTCCAACCTTCTTATCTGATTTGAAATTATGCTGAAATCCAAGAGTTTTTCAAGGACATAATAAGTAAGTAAATCAGCTGAGTTGCTTGAAGGTATTTTTATCATAATTTTTTTCCCTGTGAAATTGTTGTCTTTCCTTATTTTTTTAATAGTCTCTTTCCCAGCAACCCCCTTTTTTTCTGTTCATGGAGATTTAATTTTGTTCGCTTTAGAAGGAACATCTCATTAAAATCTCCACTATGTGCAAGAATTCATCTTTGTGTTCTCCTAATAGCACAAACATGTCCATACAACCAGATTTTTTTAATGCTATGTCCTCAGGACCTCAAGGTGCTAAGGAGGTGGCAACAGGATGGGGATGCAGTTTCACCCTGTCATCACCTCCGCAGTGCCTGCTGAACTCAAAGGTCTGTTTTTCTGAAGCTTCTGTGTGAGCCCAGGCAAAACGTTTGCTCCTTTAAGGACCTGGTGACAAAGACAACAAGTGTGTCTTTACCAACCTCGATAGGAGAGCCTGGAGACCCACCAGCCAGTTGAACAAGAGCTAATTAGTCAGTTTGTACAGGCAAAACCACCACCCAATTTAGCAATCTAAATACATTATCAGGTTGTGGATCAGCATGAATAAAACTGTTAAGAGCCAAGGTGGCGCAGTGGTTAAATGCAGCACTGCAGGCTACTGCTAGATCAGCAGGTCAGCGGTTCAAATCTCACCGGCTCAGGGTTGACTCAGCCTTCCATCCTTCCGAGGTGGGTAAAATGAGGACCCAGATTGTTGGGGGCAATATGCTGACTCTCTGTAAACCGCTTAGAGAGGCCTGAAAGGCCTATGAAGCGGTATATAAGTCCACTGCTATTAAAAGTGGCTTCCAAATTTGGCTGGCAGTTGTGTGAAAGAGGTCATTTTAATGACTACTTTTACTTCAACTGCAATAACACGTGGGCTATCAATAGATACAAACTAAATGTAACCCGTTCTAATCTTGATTGCAGGAAAAACGGCTTCAGCAATAGAGTAGTAAATGTGTGGAACGCCTTACCTGAACCTGTTGTTAGTTCCTCTAACCCCCATACCTTTTACCTTAAACTATCTACCGTGGATCTCACAAGTTTCTTAAGAGGTCCTTAAGTGGGCGTGAATAAGTGTGCCAGCGTGCCTACCATCCCTGTCCTACTGTCCCATTTATGTGTACTCTTTGTATGTGTTTATGGCTATGTTTTGCTTATTTATATCCATTTATTTGTGCCATTTTTTCATGTGTTTTCATACCTGTTTCCTTCTACGTGTTGACAAATAAAATAAATAAATATACATTTGGATTAGGTTAGTGCCTATTTTTTTTTCAAAAAAATTGTCCTGTTTAAATTCTTAAACAAGAATTTAAGAATCATCAATCTCTTAATTAAAAGGATCCATTTCAGCAACATGAATCTCCTATGTCCACTGATTTTCTCTCATATCAAAAGGCTGCCACTAAAAAGAGAAAACAACCTCCTATTCTCTCTTAACAAGTCCAGACACCCCAAATCATCTCTACAAACAGGCAAAGCCATGGAGCACAGAGAGAAGAGAGAAGCTTCCCAGTTCATTCACCAACCTATTTTCCCTTTCTAAGATGCAGTCAGATATACCTCAGCCACAATCTTCAGCTGTCTACCTGTTCCATTCTCTCACAACTGCCTTGTTAAAAGTATTATGAAAGGAGGTAGGATCTTCATGACAAGGGTAGGCTTCTCATTTCTTCTGTTTTTGAAAAGAGATATTTGGAAGCAACAACAGAGGTGGGGGATAGAGATGAAGAAAACAAGGGACAAATATAAATCTTTTCCTCCTGAACTGATTGAATTTAAAACTTAGGATCTCTGCCTAAATTTGCAAGCAGAGCAAGCAAGTAGTGACTACATCGATAAATGCTCTATATTGGCAGATCTCTGGCCCCAATCTCTTTAAACTTGAGGCTTCCTTTGATAGTGCTCTGTTTTATATGAACAAAATACTCAACTGGTCTTCGCAGATGGCAGAGGAAGCAGTGGAATAACAGCAAGACACAAAGTGAGGGATCTTGGCTTGGGAGAAAACTGGTCAAAAAAAAGGTAAGGAAATAGAAAGAGAAGAAGGAATAAAGTTAGAAAGTGGATGGGTTAGTCTTCTGGGTCACATCTTTCTACCAGAGAAAGGACAGAAAGCTCTGGGTTGCTTTGGTTCTGAAACCCAGCAAGACAATAGACTAAGAGGATAATCAGAACTGGAGAAAAAAACAATTACTGCCATACTGCCTTCCATTGAGCACCTGTACATTGCATGAGTCAAAAAGAGGAAATATTTCAAAACCCTTCACATCCTGGACATAAATTGTTTCAACTCCTGCCCTCAAAATGACGCTATAGAACACTGCACACTAAGACAACTAGACACAAGAACAGTTTTTTCCCAGATGCCATCACTCTGCTAAACAAATAATTCCCTCACCACTAAGGCTGCATTACTATTATTATTAGTCTTCTTATCGTTCCTATCACCCATTTCCTCCCACTTATGACTGCAGCACTGTAACTTTGTTGCTTGTGTCCTTATGATTTATATTGATATTGTTTCCTGATTGCTTATTTGTACCCTTTGACTATCATTAAGTGTTGTACCTTACAAGTCTTGATGAACGTATCTTGTCTTTTTATGTACATTGAGAGCATATGCACCAAAGACCAATTCCTTGTGTGTCCAATCACACCTGGCCAATAAACAATTTTATTCTATTCTGTGTAGAAAGTTCTTCTGCTGCTGCTGCTGTCAAACACAGGTGTGACATTCTTCTGATGATTGCTACAATAATGTCCACACTGAGTTTATGCTCTTTCAGAAGATCTGTGGAACTGGAGACTTGCCATGGCGAGAGCTGATTCATTTCTTCTCTGTAGGGCTGCCCAGTGAAACATGGAGCTCTCCTGTTTTCTTCTGCCACCCCGTGAATTTTCTGCAAGTCCAGTGGCCGCCCTAGCTAATAAGAGAGAGCTGCCTTGTTAACACCGCTCAGAACACTGGCAGGTTTAATCATCTATCAAAACTCATTCCTTCAACACCACCTAAAGGAAAGTCACGGGTGGGTGTTTTCTCATCAACTGGTGACCTTTAGTCAAAGCACCAATTGCCTCCTTTGATTTGTCCTCCATAAAAATCTGCAAGGACAGCACCTGTTGCTGGCCTCATTTACTGGCAGACTAGGGATCAACGAGGCAGGCATACTTTCCTGGATGGTGGATTGCACTGCACTATTGGCATGGGCTGTGTGGTAACTTAGGATGCTTTTTGCTGTCTAAGTCTGTCTAGTGGGCGTTCCAGCTTTCATGGTGGGTGGTAGGGGTTTTCTGTAGCTCTGCTTTATAAATTTTATAAAGTAAAGTTACTTCCCTACTTTATAAATCACCATTACTGTGGAACCGGTGGGCGGTTAGAAAATTTTACTACTAACAGAGATACAAAAGTGGGCGGTAGGTATAAAAAGGTTGACTACCTCTGGTCTGGAGGGTTCTAGCCCTGTGTTTCTCAACCTGAGCAACTTTATGGCAAGTGGCAGGGGGAATCCTGGGAGTTGAAGTCCACACATTGTTGCAGCATTGTAGTGTTGCTGAGGTTGACTGCCCCTAATCTCTCACAAGCAGCCCGATTTAAGATAGCCCTCCTGATTGCTTTCTTTTGAGACGTGATGAAGTAGTTCTTAGCTTTTCTTTTTAATATTTAAGCCCACATTTATTTTTAAAAACCTTCTCATTAGCAAGGCACTATTGCACCGTTTTCTTCTGTGGGGAAGGCCATACTGTCATCTGAGGTTTATTACCACATACCTCAGTTTTTATTACTACATGCCTCGTCAAACTCATTAAATTACATGCTAGAAGGCTTATATCTATACAGTCTAATTATGCCACTGAGGCCTTAGCGGTTCTCATGGAATTATTTCTCGCCCAACTATGCATGAGCCAATAATATTAATTCCTGCGCTTGAATTGCCAATCGCCCAGAAAGCCTAGTCATCTATTGAAAATCCAATGGATTACGGGTGTAATGCAACCAGCTGACTGAAATGACTACATTCTGCCTTCTTTGCTCCTCGTTTTTTAAAAGACTTTCTCCATGTTTTTATAGAGATGTAGGAAGCAAGGCTTAGAAGAACCATGGCTATCATAAGGACTTGGCATAGGTAGTCCTCAACTTACAACAGGTGATTTAGTGACTGTTCATAGTTGCAACGGCACTGAAAATAGTGGCTTATGACCATTATTCACATATTAATGTTGGGGCATCCCCATGGTCAGATGGTCAAAATTCAGACAGCAACTGATGATGATTGCAGTGTCCCGGGGTCACATGATCCCCGTTTGCAAACTTCCGATGAGCAAAGTAAGGGGGAAGCCAGATTCATTGTGTAAGAAATGTATTCTGATTGGTTGTCAGACTCCCATGGGGTCATATAGGGGCAACTCTCTAGGCTGCATTGAGTCCAAGTTTGGTTGAGCATGGCTTCTTCCCAGGTGCCCTGAAGTGAGTTTATGTAGAAGGCTAATCCTACCTTTGTTATGTAGACTAGCTCAGGCTTTATTTTAATGGGCCATTGACAAAGGTGGGGGCTATTAAGAGTGAGTCAGTTTCCTGCCTAAAAACATGTTTCTCCATTTCTTATCCAGCAGAGAAATATAGCATTCTGCCTTTTAAATATTTCCTAGGATATTTCATTCTTCTAGGAGAAGGGTGGGTGCTAACTTCCTACAGTAAAATGGAGCAAAACTCATTTAACAACTGTCTCACTTAGCGACAGAAATTTTGAGCTCAATTGTGGATGTAAGTCGAGGACTACCTGTACTTAACTTGATGAGCTGGCGTAGCTTCGGTGACCTCGATAGCAACCCACAGGCTTTGGCAGTTCAGCGCATCTTCCAGTTTTGTCTTCTGCTTGCTCTGGATTTAGCTGTTGCATTCGCACACCTTACAACTTCCCAAATTAAAATTAAACAATCTGCCAACCTGTCTGGCAGTGAGAAACTGAAAAAAATCTCACCTCCTGCAGGCACTAGACAGTGTTTCACGCTGGTGTGAATTTTTGGTGCGTAGAAGAAGTGAGAGCAAGAGTGCTGAGAAGGCAGGATATATTTACGAGAGTTTAAAAGTTTGGAAAAATAACAACAATTGGATGCCTTTGGAGATCATGCTCTCTGTCTGTCCACTTGTTCCCTTAGCACTCCTTGCATTATCAGAAGCGGTAAACGGGAGCTTGGCTGAGACCTTGCATCCCCACAATGGGACCTACAGTACCATTAATGAATCCGTCCCTTTCCAGTAACAAGCGGCCCAGTTTCCTTTCTAAAGCTTGCCCTTCAATTGAGCTAATGGTTATCTTCTGCCAACAGCTTTAAAAGCTGTCTAGCTAATTCATTTCTGTATGTTTAGGGTCAAAAGTGGGAGGAAAAAAATCTATCTTGACCTGTAAAGAATTTTTATCTTTGTAGAAGTACACTGACTCTGGGCATTTACAGTTGCAAATCTCACTCATCTTATTGTTGGATGTTCTTGCTGGAGCCAAAAGAAGATGAAAGGGCACCATCAGATAATAGTGCAGGAGAGATTAGTTGTTAAGAGCGCTGGGGCTCTTGCACAATTGCCACTATTTTTTTTTTTTTTTTTTTGTAGAAAGTAGAATTGCTTACTGTATTTTAGTACTGACGTCAATTAGTTCTGTCCTGGACTTTTATTTCAACAATATTTTTTGCTCTAAGGACACAGAAAATATCAATAGGCACAGTCTGGCCAAAATTAATTGCATTTTAAGCTATATTCATTTAGGTTAATCGGGAAAAAAACTTTCTTTTGTCCTAATACAATTAAATACTCTTAATTAATCTCTCCCCCCCTTAAAACCATCAACATTTCCATATGGAGAATGCTATACATTTGTTTTCAATATTTGCTTAAAAGTCCTTCAGATTTGCTAGCTTTAGTAAGTGGGTTAAAGTTAAGATTCCTTTCCTTTTCCTCCCTTCGCCTCTATTGACTTTTATAAAATGTCCTCCTTTTGCCCAATTAAATGCATTTTCACGAGATCCAAGAAGCTTGTTACTTTTAATAAGGATGGAAAAATGAACGATTCCTCTGCCATAATCCTTTTTCAGGACTGGGATTTTAAACTTTTGTCACCTTTGTTGTACTAGTTTTGGATTTATATTCTTCTGCCATTCTCTCCTGGCCTTAATTCTTCAAAGGATGAAGAACAGTAAAACACTTTAGGGCAGCAGAAATCTTTTTGTTAGGTACTTCAGTCGGGTCCTAGGTTATCGGATATAATGGCCTCCTTCCGGATAAGCGGGGGTGGTGGTGGTGGTGGTGTTGCTGTAGGAGAACCAAGATCAAGCATGTTCTTTCCTGACATGGTTTTACTTTTCTTCAAATCCTTTTATTTCCAGATACTGTAGGGATTCAGTGTACAATCTTTTAAAATCCTCTTTAAAACGAATGGGAACACAGAGTCTGGTGACCTGAACTTTAGTAGCTTTGCAGTGAACTCATTTACTTGAACGATAAAGGGCAATCGATTTCTCTGGGCTTGTCTGCTTTTGACTGCGAGGCTGGGGGCTTGAGAAATCTTTTCCTGTACGTGGAGCAACCATTATCCTTAAGAGTACATCACTCATACAAGTAAAAAAAAAGAAAAAGAGGCGGGGGGAAAGCCTCAAGTGATCTACGGAACGTTTCTTTGGCATGCTGATTTTGGTCTTTTGGGTATAGTTTGTACAAGGAGGGGTGTGCATCAACCCACAGCACTGCATACAGATAACATTAACGAGGGAAGAAGGGAATCTCAAAGGTAGAATTATCTAATTCCCCAATAATTGCAGAAATCTATTGCAGTTGCACCCCGGGGAAGTGATTTTTTCCGGAGGAGTCCCTCCCCCCCCCCATCTTTGCTGCTGAGATGTTATCAGAGCTCCATGTGGATCCCACTGAAACAGAAAGGGAGGGAGAATAAACAAACGCTACCAAACTTGGGAACTTGTTTTATTTCATAAACAAAATAACACAACCTGTGACGTGCTGGTGTGAAAAAGTAATTACCCCCTTATATTCAGTAACTGGTTTCATCGCTTTTAGCTGCAATGACTGCAACGAACACTTTCTTTAATTTCTAACCGGTTTCCTCACATTGTATTGTAGGAAGTTAGCACCTACCCCTTTTTTTGAAAAAATGAAATATCCTGGGAAATATTGAAAAGGCAGAATATTATATTTTCCCTGGATAAGAAATGGAAAAACATGTTTTAGGCAGGAAACTTAATAGCCCCCACCTTTCTCAATGGGCCATTAAAAAAGTTTGAGCTAGTCTACATAACAAAGGTAGGATTAGCCTTCTACAGAAACTCACCAGATGGCACCTGGGAATTCAACCAACTTGGGACTCAAAAGACACACAGCCTGCAAAGTTAGCTAAGACTATAGGAGCAGGGAATTTTACCAATAAGGTGGTGGGTAATCCTGATCCAGACAGATCTTGATCTTGGTAATCACTGTGGCCAAAGTGGCAAAGGGGTTGATATCCAGAAAGGGAGTCCTTAAGGCTTAAGCCCACTTCAGCTGTAGGTATCTTACAATTGGGAGTCTAGGAGGAAGTCTATGGAAAAGCTCTTCAGCAGCACTTTAAACTCACTGAAACCACAAACTGAAATCATGGCAAGCTGTACCACCAAGTACGTATCATGGTTCCCCCTCTTGATATTTATTTACCAGCTAGCATTTTTCTGTTCTTACAGCATTAATTTTTCACATATATAGCTCTTACTGTAGTTTGTTTCCCTTGTTGATGTGTATCCATTCTTGGGACATGCTTTGAGTTACTACATTTGTGCAGACTTTGTTCAATTTGATAAACCTACCTCTTTAAAGATCCTTTAAAAATATTGAAAGATTTCTTCTGAAAGATTTCTATCTCAGCAGTATTACTAGGCTCAGATTTACAGGTGAAACTCTAAAAATTAGAATATCGTGCAAAAGTTCATTCTCTATTTCAGTAATGCAACTTAAAAGGTGAAACTAATATATGAGATAAGACTCGTTACATGCAAAGCAAGATAGTTCAAGCCGTGATTTGTCATAATTGTGATGATTATGGCGTACAGCTCATGAAAACCCCAAATCCACCATCTCAGAAAATTAGAATATTGCATGCAATCAATAAAACAAGGATTGTACATAGAACAATATTGGACCTCTGAAAAGTATAAGCGTGCATATGTACTCAGTACTTGGTTTGGGCCCCTTTTACAGCAATTACTGCCTCAATGCTACGTGGCATGGAAGCTATCAGCCTGTGGCACTGCAGAGGTGTTATGGAAGACCAGGATGCTTCAATAACAGCCTTCAGCTCTTCTGCATTGTTTGGTCTCATGTCTCTCATCTTTCTCTTGGCAATGCCCCATAGATTCTGGATGCGGTTCAGGTCAGGTGAGTTTGCTGGCCAATCAAGCACAGTAATCCAACAGTCATTGAACCAGGTTTTGGTGCTTTTGGCAGTGTGGGCAGCTGGAAAATGAAGTCAGCATCTCCATAAATCTCGTCTGCAGAAGGAAGTATGAAGTGCTCCAAAATCTCCTGGTAGATGGCTGCGTTGACCCTGGTTTAATGAAGCACAGTGGTCAAAAGTCCTGTTTCTCAGTGGTCAAAAGTCCTCTTTTCTGATGAGAGCAACTTTTGCATCTCATTTGGAAACCAAAGACCCAGAATATGGAGGAAGAATGGAGAGGCCAATCAAGCACAGTAATCCCACGGTCATTGAACCAGTTTTTGGTGCTTTTGGCAAAAGTTGCTCTCATCAGAAAAGAGAACTTTGGACCAAGGAGCTCCCAAGGAGCAAGCATAATTGCTTTCTCCAGTGAATTCCCCCACATGGCATGGCCATAATAAGCGAGATACTGTTTGTGATTTTTGCCTTCTAGTGACATATTTGGTGTTATGCATTCCAGTCCTTGCCTGTCAGTTGCCTTTGCAAGGAATATGCAGGAGCTTTCTCCAAAAACCACAGCTCAAATAAGTTGATTTCCTTTCTGTCTTGTTTTTTTAAGGTCCAGCTTTCACAACCATAGGTAGCTCTACCCTTTGAACTATGAACTTTGAACTATGGTGCTGGAGAAGACTCCTGCATTGAGTCCCTTGGACTGCAAGGTGATCAAACCGGTCAGCCCTAGAGGAGATCAACCCTGACTGCTCTTTAGAAGGTCAGATCCCGAAGATAAAACTCAAATACTTTGGCCACCTAATGAGAAGGAAGGACTCACTGGAGGAGCCTAATGCTGGGAACGATTGAGGGCAAAAGAAGAACGGGATGTCAGAGAATGAGGTAGCTGGATGGAGTCATTGAAGCAGTCGGCGTGAGCTTAAATGGACTCCAGAAGATGGTAGAGGACAGGAAGGCCTGGAGGAACTTTGTCCATGGGGTGGCGATGGGTCAAACATGACTTCCTAACTAGCAGCAACAACAACAATCCTTCTCTATACCCATGTTTGAAAGCATCATTTCCTGCCAGCTGCCAACAACCCCCTCCCCTAGCAAAATGCATTTATCAACTTTTGAGAAGTCCTTGCATTCTTAATAATAAATAAAAAGAATCCTGAAAAAATGTCAGTCTTCCCCGATACTGCCCAATTTGGGGAGGGGAATGACCTTGTTTCTTAATGATTGTCTATTCCTTGGTTAAAATGCCTAGGAAGATCTTGTGGGACATATAAATTGCTTTTCATAGGACAAAATGTTGTTGATTAATGCGGCTGGAAATCCTGTGAGAGTGAGATGCTTATCCTGAAGAAAGCCACTGGATGATTGCTTGGTATTGAACCAACTTCTGACTCAGAAGTGCCAACTTTCTGCACATAAAACGTCACTCAAATGGAATTTCATAATTTTTTTTTAGACTGGTTCATTCCATCTGATAAAAGAAAATATGACTGAGGTCATGGGGGGTCACATATATGGTAGCTTTTGTAAATAAATGTCAATTCTCAGGGTTCCTACCACATCCTTTCTTTCTGTTTGACGCATGTCAGTTCCCATCAAAGTTCATGATGGTAGTAGATGATGCCCATAGTGGAAAATTCTGTCTTAATTTAACTCAACAACTGAAGAAAATCAGCCAGGATCATATGAGTTTTGGTTTATGAGAATATTTTTTCGGTTTAGGCCGGTATTATTGTTAGGTGCTTTTGAAGGAGAAACAGATCTAGATAGTTAATGCTGTACAGAATGGTTAGATACAAATGTCATGCTGAAACAGAGTTTTAATTAGAAAGATTTTGTTTTAATGTCCTAAAACATACATTATGATTTAATCTCACCATAGGCCACATTTACCTTGTTTCCCTGAAAATAAGACCTCCCTGGAGAATAAGACCAATTGAGCACACACACTAAAATAAGCCCTCCCTGGAAAATAAGCCCTCCCTGAAAATATTGCAACACAGCAGCAGCCATGAGGTGACCACGCTCGCTGCCTCCTGCACCTCAAAAATATTAAGACCTCCCCGGAAATAAGGCCAAGCGTTTATTTCGGGGTTCAAAAGAAAATAAGACCCTGTCTTATTTTCCAGGGAAACGCAGTATAAACACAGGCAATATCTAGGGAAAGTTTCCTTTAGAGAGCTACCTCAAATCTGATTACCACAGAAGGGGGTGTAGCTCACTAAAGCCAGGCCCACTAAAATTAGGAAACGGACTCTCTTGGAAGCTCATCCTAATCCGTATCTGCCTTTTTCTGGTTGACTTTCAATTACTGCACACACAGATTTTTTTTCCTGGCAGCCTCTTCTGGGCTATTTTTCCTGTCTGAATAGCCTGCAGCCTTGGAATTCCTAGATGGACCTTCATCCAAGTACTAATTCAGGAGAAACCCTGCTTAGCTTCCAAGATCAGCTAGATGCTGCCATCTGCTAAGACCAGCTTTTCTTTAAAGCTTTGCCAATGACAGCTGGACTGTATTCAGCTGAAACTACCAAAGAAGTGAGCCAGTTGGCAATAATGGGGGACTTCTAAGAGGGAGGGTGTTTAGGGGATGCTGGAGGGCTATCCAATTCTCAAGATGCAAATCCAACAATGGGAACCAAAATTTAAAGCGATAATTAGGACGTTTAAAAAGAAGCATTGTTACCTATTTTCTTTAGTGCCGTCTAGCACTCGGCATGGTGAGAAGCATTACTCACTGTGAAGAATGTGGAAATTAAACTGTTTTTAGCATGTCTGTTCATAATAGCCACAGCAGCCACAGTAGTCATGTTAGTGACATAAACAATGGGCAAAGCCCACTGTCCGTTTTACTGCCCTCTTTGATCACTTTGGATGCTGGTGTATGAAGACACCTTTATATATCAGCCCATCCCTCCCCCTTGGGAAAAATTGGATGGTTTTAAAAGTAAAGATAAATCCTCATAGGCACCATCCTAAAGGGAGTGGTGGGCCGGCCATAACGGGTTTTGCAAAAGGTGTTAAATTCAACTCCATAAAACTCAGATTATAGAGCAAAGACTGTTTTCCCCTCCGGAGGCTGCGCCTGGGGCATTATTTATGCAGCAGTCCTCTCTGCTGGACGTGTCATTTAAGACAATGGATTCTTTCTTTACTTTTCTCCAAGCTTCAGTCTAGCCATAAGGCAAACAGGCTTCCCAGGCATCAGGCTTCAGGATTAGAGCAGCCCACTTCTGCTGTATTATTCAAAGGAGAGTAACCATAGGATGCACTAAAGGCACAAAACAAAACTTAGAAGCAAATGCTGGACCAAATTCGGTACCATATTGTTACTCAGTTGGCAGAAGCCAGAATAGGTCCCAATTATATTAAAAACATGCACCTATCACAGGAGAAGTGAAGTTGAATGCTAAGAAAGGAGGTACAGGTACAGGAGGTACTTGACTTACTGAGTCCAAAGTTTCTGTTGTTAAGTGACACATGTTGAGCTTTAACCCATTTTACGACCTTTCTTGCCACAGTTGTTAAGTGAATCATTGCAATTGTTAAATTAGTAACATGGTTGTTAAGTGAATCTGACTTCCCCCTTGACTTTGCTTGTTAGGAAGTTACAAAAGGTGATCACAGGACCCAACATCATAAATATGAACCAGTTGTGAAGCATCTGGAATTTTGATCATGTGAACATGGGGATGTTGCAACAGTTGTAAGTAAGTGAAAAATGGTCATAAGTCACTTTATTCAGTGCCATCGTAACTTTGGTCACTAAACAAACAGTTGTACGTCAAAGACTACCTGTACTTGAAACTATTTGGATAAGCAGAGAAATGTTTCAAACCGAAAAGAAAAAAAAATCCATGACTCAGCCACCAGATAAGGTAGAATAGAATAGAATAGAATTTTATTATTTATATGCCGCCCTTCTCCGGGAGGACTCAGGGCGGCGAACAATTCAAGGGGGAAAAAGGGGAACATAAAAAACAAAATACAAATAATAAAAGTAAACAACAGTCGCACAACCATACATGTCGAGGGGGGAGGGAACTTATCACCCCCAGGCCTGCCGGCAAAGCCAGGTTTTGATGGCTTTTCGGAAGGCCTGGAGAGAGGTGAGGGTCCGAATCCCTGCGGGGAGTTCATTCCAGAGGGCCAGAGCTGCCACAGAGAAGGCCCTCCCCCGGGTAATAGTACTTGAAGCTATTAGAAAACCTTTAACAAGATATAACCTGATCAATTTGCTTCAACAACCGATGAGAGTTCCCAATCTAAAGGGAAAGGAGGGGGTTAAATCTCCTACTTCCCATTAAGGGGGGGGGAGGAGAGGGGGTGGAGATGTAGCAGCTATTCTACATTTTAGTTAACAAATTGTCCACCCCTTGGTAATGAAACTAATATTAAAACCTCGTTATCTAGTTGAAACCTCTGCAAGCAAACAACTAAGTCAGAGAGCACCAAGATCTCCACAGTTCAACCTCCAGCCTCAGATATTTTCTCTGATGAGTTAAAAATTTCAAATTAAATTGGCATTTGGTTCATTGAGGTGAATCCTAACCTTAAACCTTTGTTCTATGCTTTCATGTTCTGTTTCTACATTATTGTCTGGGGAGAAGGTAGGTGAGGAAATAGCCAATCTGCACCTACAGTATCAGAATGATTGGGTAAAATTTGGACCACGCATTATGAAAATATGAACAGATATACAGATAACATAGAACTTCTGAACTGAAATTATCTCCTCTTACTGAACCTAAACCCCTCTTGCATTCGTTTTTTTAAAAAGTTACATGCATATATGCAGAAAAGCTATCCCATGTGATAGTTTTGTTTGCAGATTATATTAGTAACTTCCTGACAGTCAAGAAATCCATCAATCCTTGGAATTCAACTGGGTTTCCCCTATTTTTTCCTGTCCAAAAATTATCCATTCAATATCTAATGCTAAAATATTTGGCTGAGCAAAGTCTCTTTTCTTTGGAAAACAATGGCTATTATTGATCATTGTTCAATTTGTGGGACTACTGTAGTGTCTTTAGACCATTAAGCCATATCAGTACTATTAATTTGCCATTAATCAACCAGTTAATCTCAACCAAATCCTCTTCCACAATATGGGATGATTTCTGTTCTCTAAGTAGCCAGAGAACTCCAAACTTTGATGGGTTTTGCTGCCACCTGCTTTGATGAACAGTCTGTCAGTTGAGGGGAAAGTGCCACTTATGAACCGAAAAAATGAGAGGGGCCCACTTTTCGCATAGTGTTCAGCAGATGAGTTTGTAGATATTTGCCCACTCACTTAGGCAGTGAGTCCATAAGCCTGTGGCTTGGATTCAGAGAAGACGACCTTCCAACAGAATGGAACTTTCATTTTATTAGCTTGCAAAGAGAAAGTTCACTGGTGGACTGAGAGCTAGCTGGGAAAGCTGCATGTGCATTGGCTTTTCCCCTCCAGCGACAAGCCCTGATCAAATCACCATCTGGGTTAGAAAGCAAACCATCTGGTGAGGAGTCAATTTGAGATCCAGCCCCTTTTGTCTTCAAGACAGTGGGCTAGTCACCATCTGATATATAAGAAGTTCTGAGATGTTTAAAAGGAGGACACAACTGTCTGGGCTGCTTATGAGTAAGAGAAGCAGCATTTTCTCTGTTCATTTCATAGGCTCCATATGAGACTCAATGTGAAGAATAATGTCAGAGAGAGTTAAAGAAAGTCCCCAACCTGTAAGCTCTGAGAAGCATCTACAGATGTCATGACAGAAGCGGGAGCTTATGGAATATGTCACTCTTCAATTGTACTATATTCTTTGGCCTAGGGGTGGCTAGGGAAGGGACAATTAGAATCTATGTGCTGGAACAAAGATAATGTTATGAGCAACATAACATCATCATTCTCTCCTCTTCCTGACATTGTAGTGGAATTAATTCATTTTGCCTTTCCTACAGAAATCAATGCATCCCCAAAGTGATAGGTAATAGAAAATTGCAATCAGTAACAAGAAAGGTCAGGGCTAATTGGAATAAAAAAAATCACTCATAACAGCAATTTTGGAAGGTTGCATGATGTCGGTGGGAGGTAAGATTAACAGAGGACTATCTGAAAAACAAGATATCCCTTTCTTTTTAAAGGTTGATTTGAAGCCATTTTTATGCATTATGTTTTTGGATCCTGTTTGAGAATCTGTTGACTCTAATTGCTATTGATTTGATGTTATCATCGTGGCTCCAAATTATTGTTCCAGAAATGTCAAGCACACTCGGAGAAAAGACTGCAGCATTTTACAGAGGGAGCACGTTTTCCTGGATGTAGATTTGAATATTTTTTTTCAAGTTATTATTTTGCTTATATTGGTTGGACATTTTGGCCCTTGTTGGATTTGATCTAAATTTGTGGGCACTACAGGAGTGCCTATAAATTTAGGTGACAATGATGATGATGATGATTAGATTGTTTAGATTAGCGGTTAAAGGTGGTGGCTTGACAGAAAGCTGACAGCCTGGGTTCAAGACCTGAGGACTGTGCAACGGGGTGAGCTCCTGTCACTTGTCCTAGCTCCTGCCCACCTAACAGTTTGAAAGCATGCAAATGCGAGTAGATAAATAAGTACCACTTTGGTGGGAAGTAACTACTTTCCATGCATCTGAGCATATAATCATGTTGACCACATGACTATGGAATTGTCTTTGGATGATGATGTCTCCCTTGTTTAGGAAACAGAGAAGGAGCACTTCCCCATAATTAGATACAATGTGACAGGGAAAACCTTTACCTTTACAGGAGTATTAAAAAGAACCTGCCCAGAGATCTTTGTAGGATGGAGCATTGTTTGGAAATATTATTATAATCATATCTTCTCTCTGTGTGAAAATAGAGGTAGAGCTTTGATTGCAAAATTTTGCCTGCCATCTTGACTTTTCTTGAAGCCTCCTGCAGATGCTTCTGTTTATAACTCTTCTTTGTTTTTCAGGGTTATTAATCAATAGTGTAAAACTTACAAAGTAAACCAGGACACATCAATGAATTAAGCATATTTTTCAGCAGAAGCTGGAAAACAGAAAGTCTGAACGCTGAATCTTTAATCTTTCAACTTTGAATTGGTTTTCAGCCATTCTTAACCTTGCACCGTGATTATACTTCATCACATTTGATAGATTAAAAATGGATGTTTAGCAAACAAGACTCTGTTTTCACTAGCAGAAGGTTGCAGGAGGCCATTGCAGCTGAAAACGGAGCTCGGCAGTCTGTCAGAGTGCTCGGGTCACCATAATCCCCCCCAATACAAGTGACATTGATCTGGCCATGCCCACCCTGGCCACACCCACCCAGCCCTGATGCGACCTCAATAAAATCGAGTTTGACACCCTGATTGTAGACTATTCATTGACCTACATTCAGGGCTTCCCATCACCATTCAGGATCTCCAAATAATAATTACTAAGCAGAAATGAGAATTCACATCATCTTGTCTAATATCCAGATCACCAGAAGTCAGTTCCTACAGTACAGAAATAAGAATTTAGTTAGAAATGAGTATTCTTATTCAAGATGAACATTCTTTTATGAAGAAACAGATCAGCCAGGAGTCATATCATTGAGTAATTGTAAATGTTTCAGTACCTTGTCCAGCTAATCCTGTTAGGAGATTATTGGGTTTTAAATCATTTAAAGATTGAAGTGGATATATACAGCCTTAGTATGCAAGAATTTTACTCAGTATTTTATTCCTTATAGAATTCATATCTTACATAAAGTCTGGAAAATGGGAGCTGAAAATATTTTTCTTGCTTGTGAGATGCTGAAATGGAGTCTCTGAATTAAAATATCAGTTCTGCAGTTTGTGTTGACAGGATACATTATCTATACAGAGAGGATTAATCTGGATCATTTGATACATCAGTAAGTGTCAGGGGAAGAAAGGTAATTAGACTGAACATGGTATTCAAATACATGTCATAATTCTATTATTATTCTTTAGTGACAACAATGAGCACAACACATTACATACTATAAAAACTCTAATATTCAACATAGGGAAACCAATGAGAATGGAAAGAGGCTATTTGTTCATGGAACAGCAAAGTTAAATTAGCTGTTATGGTGAAAAGAATCAATTTTTACAGGCCTGATGGCAACAAACATAAATGAAAAATAATAATAGTAAAGACAGGTTGCCTAGGTTTTCCAGCAGCAAAATCTGGTGTCATTGAACCCAGTGATCCATATGAATGAAAGTGTAAACATCTGGACCTCGTGGAGCTTAAATCTTACTTAATATGATTATAGTAACCCACAGTATGATGTTTTGGCTTGAGTTTAGTATGTTGTACTAAGCCATTAATAATGATTTAGTCAATAAGCCTTGGTTCAGTAAACTACTATCAAATCATCAGTGAATAAGCTCAATCTTCAGCTTCAATCATAGGTGTGATGGAGAAGTGCAAAATGGACTTGTTTCCATTTTGACACAAATGATCTATAGGTCATTTGAATTTTAGGAGCCCAGGTTTGATAACCGAATGCAAACATGACTTTTATACTTCAACACCATATTGGATGTCAAGATTAGTTTCATTCCCAAAATTGTGCTAACTACTTAACACCTGTGTTTGCAATGCACCCAGAAGCCAGCCACACTTTTAACATATTATATTATGTGAACCCAGAACATGGGGTTGGTTTATGATTCAGCACATTGTACAGGCACAGAAAATTGGATTAAGTCAACCATGGTTCAATTAAGCATGGTAGAGAGCTAGAATTATAGGTATTTTAAAATCAGAGTAAAGTTGGTGGAGGAGAGCCAGTTTGGTGGAGGCCAATCTTAGGCACAAAGCCAGCTGGGTGGCCTTGGTCCAGTTACTCTCTCCCAGCCCTAGAAAGGAGGCAGTGGCAAACCATTTCTGAAAGCTTGCCAAGTAAATTGCAGGGACTTATTCAGGCAGTCACCAGACCTCAAAAACCTGACTTGAAGGTACCAAACAAACAAAATCCTTATATCCATGATGGTGAACCTATGGTACACGTGCCCATGTGAAGCCATGTTGCCCAGCACGAGCAGCCTTGCCTGTTTGTCTTCTGGGTTTCTGGCGTGCATGCACGCACAACAATCAGCTGTCCTTCACACACACAGCAGTGCTGAAAACTGGTGTGCACATGAGTGCCAGCTAGCAGATTGTCGGGTGCGCTTGAGCACCAGAACCCTGAACGTTAGCTTTTCCAGAGCACATTCCTTCGCTCATATGGCAGTGCCAAAAACTGACCTGCACATGAGCAATGGGCAGCTGATCATTGGGTACACATGCGTGATAGAACCTGGAGTTCAGCTTTACCGGAGCGTGGCCCTAACAAGCGCATGTGGCTACATTTACGGTGCTGAAAATGTTCGCCATCCCTGCCCTATGTCATGCAAATACAGCCAATGTGTATTTAATCTGAGTCAGACCTTTTATTTTTAAACCTCCACCATTTTGCAACTGAAAAATAGAGGTAGGGTAATATTCTTATTCTTGCAAAACATTTTCTACCTTTCTCTCATTTTCAGCAACCATCACAATCTTTCCCTGCTTGCCAGTGTTGTGTTTCTTTAACACCAGTAGCAGAAGCCAGGCTCCTTCTCAGTCAAAAGAAAAGTCAAGAAGGTAGTCACTGCCATGCACAGAAAGCCTTTCCCTATTTCCACATGGATCCATGAAGAAAAAGGACAGGCCTTTAATTGTGCAGCCATGGTTGCCATCTTGGCTGTTGATCTTCAGATGATGCCCTAGCAGAAGCCTGTCCCATGCCTTCTTCCCCAAATGCAACTGTCCCCTCCCAGCCCCCTTCCAAAGATCAAGGAATGACATGTGATGGGTCCTTGTAAATTAAAGCAGGGTGAAGGCACTGAAAGACTCACACACCACAAAGTCGTGATGTGATATGGCTCTGGCTATTGTATGAGCCATCAGTTATGGTTCATTTAATAAACTGGGAAGGCAGAGGATGGCTTACCATTGACTATAACAACTATATTGTTACAGCCTTTATTATTTCTTGAAGGATGGAAGTGGGTGTGAAAGACGAACATTGTAAAAGAATGTATGTCCTTCAAAGGTGCAGCCATCTCCTATTTAGAAATGTACTAAGGGCCAGAAGTGGTCTCAGGAGTGGATTTTAGAACCGAACACAATATCTGTGTGCACAATTGCAAACCTTTTAAAAAGCAGTCCCAATTTATATTTAAATAGTAACACAAGGACATTTTGTGAAGTTCAGGTACTGGACAATAAAAGATAGTTGTGGTAAATGGGGGGGAAAAGCAGAAAGAATAATTTGTTGGGACATCCAAATAGCATATTGGCTCTCTGCTGTTTTAATCCCTTTATGAAAAATATACATGCCAAAAATGAAGTTGTTTCTTGAAGCTCTTGAAAACAAATGCTTTGTTATGTTCAAGACTCTTGTTCCCACTATAAATGCTTTTTGTGCAGCTCTTCCCCCCTGTTCAAATGTGTCTAAAGAATCAACGTAGTCTCTCTGATTTGCTAAAGCATCTCCTCCCAAAAGTTGGGAAGGCCTGTTGGAAGATTTGAAGCTGTTTTCTTTTAAATTTTCTCTCAGTTAGGAGAACCTTTTGGTTGAAAGGTCAGGAGATAAAAGCCCATCTATCTTGCCCCCTTATTGTGCACTCAGCAAGGTCAGTATTGGGGTAGAGCAGAGCTCGCCAAGAGTGGTGGATTTTCTTTATTTCTAACTTAAAAGTGAGGTCTGCAGTAAAATGACCAAAGTCATTCACCATCTTGGAGGGAACATGGACAAAATGTCGCCTAGAATGCAGAACACAGAAGGTCTCAGAAATGGGCTCAGCAGCAAGCATCCTTTTAGGGCATACTGAAATTATCCTTGAAAGATAATACAATACAATAGCAGAGTTGGAAGGGATCTTGGAGGTTTTCTAGTCCACCCACCTGCCTAGGCAGGAAATCCTATACCCTTTCAAACAAATGGCTATCCAACATCTACTTAAAGACTTCCAGTGTTGGGATATACCAGTTGGTATACATTGGATATCATTTCCTCATTTCTTTTGAATTTTTACTTGCTGGATATCATGGACTGGTCTGTCAGTGCCTCTGCTAGCGAAAATGGAGCTTGTGTGTGTGTGTGTGTGTGTGTGTGTGTGTGTGTGTGTGTGTGTGTGAGCTCTATTTTCACTGGCAAAGGACTGCAGGAGACTGTCGCAGTTGAAAATGGACATTGAGCCCCCGCTCAAACACAACCCTGATGCAGCCCTCAATGAAATTGAGTTTGACGTCTTAGACTTATCATCAGTTCCTAAAAATGAGGAAATGTTGCCACTGCCAGGATGCAAGCAAGGAAGGAAGGAGCTATGATACAACCATATTCTTATTCTACAGATTTTAAAGAACTGTGAGTCAGTTGGTGCCTTCCCTTTTTGGCCAATGGCTGAGTAGCATGGAGAACTGTTACTCAATCAATGTTGCTTTCTTTCTTTTCAAGTTATCTAGTAACTGACTATCTTGTCCTGACCCCTCTGCTTCCCATTAGCCTCTTTTCTACCACTTCCAGGGGGGTGGAAGCTATTGTTCCCCATCTCTTACACTCCATCTGCTTCTGAACATGTTCCGAATATTTGTCCATTGTTTTTGCAAAACAACCTAGAAGTATTTTGAGAAGTGATAATTCTGAAAACATATCAGCAAATGTTTGCCAAGGTGGTGCATTTCTCTCATGTTTCAATCTCTGCATTTTGTAATGCCCTCTTTCCTATAATTCAACATAGGGATATTTTTTCCTAACCGGGCCCGCAAGTTATTACGACGGGAGTCCAAAATCTGGGAAGTTCAGGAACAGTTCTCTCTATTGGGAGCACAAACAGTGTCTGAAGGCACGAGGCAGTACCACGTTTACCATTTCTAAAGTGGTATTTGCTGTGCTGAAATGATATTTTCTCATTCAAGGACAAACAGCATTGCATAATGATGAGTCTCAACTGCACACTGCCATTGGCAACATTATGCAATCTGTGATGGTTGTGGGAGATTATGTCACTCCATCGGACAGTATCTTCTCTGAAAGACCCTTTTATAATTTGTAGGAGGAGAGCTGTGTTAGTCTGTGATAGCAAAACATCAGAAGGAGTCTGCCAGTCTGGTTCCACCAAAAACCAGGAGGAACGAGACTTCTCATGATGATGATGATGATGATATTGTTGTTGTTGTTGTTATTATTATTATCCTGTCACAGTTATCTTCCTTACAAATTATAGAGTCTTCCTGATTTCTTGCTTTTATAATTTATGATCATTTAATTTCTGTGAAACAGTTAGAGACCTTACTCTAGCTTTGACCTTTTCCAATTCAACTATCTAGCCTGGTATTGTTCTTGTCATGGTTCTGTTTCTATGCTCCGATCCTTTCCTGGTTACACCTCAACCTTTGCCCCCTTCCTTCCACCCCTTGACTCCCTTCTAGTATGGGACAGTCCAACTCAAGTCTTAACAACTTTCACAAGAGAGAAAGTCAATAGTTTATAAAAGGATTTAACTAAACGTATGCACAGTGCATTGGATCCAGATTTAATCAATCTATTGAAGGGATGGGACTTAGTCTAGGAGACATTGATCACAAATGAATGCTTCCAGCCATAACAGAAACTCTCATCGCAATAGGAAACCATATAGTTATGAAATAAGATGTCGAAATCACTGGCACAGACTACAGAAAAAGCGAATTCTGTTCTTGCAAAGGAAGTGAGGGGAATTATCAATACTTTCCTTCGCTGATGAAGGAATGTAATCCAACCTAGCTTTGTACCATGTGATGACAGGAGTGAAAACCTATAACTCCAGCAGCCCAGTCAACATACCCAGTGATTGGATCCCATCTAGTATAGTCCTTGGGTGAACAAAGAGAGCTACTTTAAACTGCATTAAGAGCAGCATGAGTACAAGATAGTCACAAGAGCAGAATAGAGTAGTTTCATCCAGTTGTTTTTTCCCCCCTATTTTGGCCATTGAAGCTGAAATCCAGCAATTCGGTGGTGGCCCCTTCTTTATGGAACCTCATTTTCCCCAAGGCATGATTGGCCCCATGCTGTTGCTTTTTCAAAAGCTCCTAAAAACATAGTTTTTGTCAGTGGGTCTGAGGACCACAGAAGGAGATGGAGCAGATCAAATAGCTGATTGGATTGTGTTGTTGCTTCCATGGTTTGGTGGGATGGGAATTTTTTAAATTGACTTTTATTATGTACTTTATTGTATTATCGATGTATAAAATACAAAGAAAAATAAAAATAGGAAATTAAAGGAGAAAGAAAGAAAGAAAGAAAGGGGGAAAGAAAATATGAGGTACAAAGGAAGAAAGAAAA
The DNA here is from genome assembly GCF_009769535.1 of Thamnophis elegans. Lineage (NCBI taxonomy): Eukaryota > Metazoa > Chordata > Lepidosauria > Squamata > Natricidae > Thamnophis > Thamnophis elegans. The sequence goes on from NC_045541.1 coordinate 39,179,962, forward strand.
AAGCATTGACTTCCAACTCTTTTAGCACAGTAACACAGTACAAGATATAGAGGATTTTTTAAAACTTTGTAAACCACCTGGTGTCACCTATGTGTGTGGGCAGCTATATGCATTTAATAAATAAGAAATAAACAAACTTCCAGGACAGAAGATATGCTCATCATCATGCTTGCTGTGAATCTGTTACAATCAGCTGCTCTAAAATGGAGGAGAGAAAAAAAATCCTGGAATTGCACATGTTTAGCAGATACAGGTATGATTGATTTATGACCACAGCTGAGCCCACATTTCTATAGTTAAGTGAGACATTTGTTAAGTGAGTTTCCCCCCCATTTTGCAACCTTTCTTGCCTCAGTTGCTAAGTGAATCACTGTAGCTGATAAGTTAGTAGCTTGGTTATTAAATGAATCTGGCTTGCCCATTGACTTCGCTTGTCAGAAGGTCACAAAAGGTGATCACATGACCCTGGGACACTACAATGGTCATAAGTATAAATCAGTTGCCAAGCGTCTGAATTTTTATCACATGATCATGGGGATGTTGCAACAGTTTATACCTCTGAAAAATAGCCATAAATCACTTTTTCCAGTGCTGAACAGTCACTAAATGGACTATTGTAAGTCAAGGACCACCTGTACAAGTTTGGTACTGAGTTATCTTAGTACTAAGTAAAGGGAAGACATTCACTGTAAATATAAGAAAGAATTAGCAGTGTTTTTGGTTTGGAAAAAAATGATTCCTTTTTCCAAGCATCTTCAACAAGTTGTGCTAATCTAACACAAATGTAAAATCTTCATTGGTAGGGTGTGCTTAGTTCTTAGGGCCCCTGGGAAAATCTTCCCCTTTTCATTCCTTTGGAGAGAAAGAGAGATCCTTGCAGGGACCTTAAGATTACTGTCAGTGGGAACATATGCCTTATTTAAAAATGGCTCCATTCTGATTAGCATACAGTATTAGTATCCCCTATGCACACAGGATACATGCTATGTGAATGCTAAAAGATCTTATGCTATAGTCTGGTTTGAGATGATACAACTTTATCGTTACTAGCAGCAAATTCTGCATAACCTACTTTTTATTAGGCTTCTTACAGATGTGCCTCTTTTAAAGATTATTGAAACACTGAAGAAATAGTAATTCTAGACTGCCCCAGATGGATATCTGACATGAGGTTCCTTGGGAATCAAGGGTATTCTTCATTCTATTTCAAACAAAGTACATTTCTTGCCTGAGGGATGATTACGTTAATAACAGCAATAATATGATAGAATTAATTTTGCAAAATCCATGTATTTTCCTATAGGACATTGGCCATAATCCAGCCTTGGTATATACTGTCTTTGCCAAGCAGACTTTCCTCGTAAATTTCAAAAGTATTTCACATTCCCTGAATAATTAGAATGAGGAAAAATAATACGTGTAAAAAGAAGCTCAACGATTTGCTCATTTGAAGAGCAACGGATGGAATACAGAAAAAAAGGGGGACCCAAATTTGAATACAGCTAGACTATGGATACTTTCAGTGGTGAAAACGTTAAGAGATATTCGTGATATATGTGCAGGGATGTGGAACAGAAAAAGCAGGAGAGAAATAAGAGATGCTAGTTGATTATCAGAGGAGCAAATCATTTCAAAGTAATATATATGGCACCAGGTTCAAACTGTATATTTATTCCAGGCAGATTATCAATCTTTTGAAATAGGACTAAGCTAATCTTTGGTGATGGAGGTGTTGCATTGCTATTCATGGATCCCAGTGGTGTATTAGCCATTAAGCAGACTAAGCATGTGCTTAGGGCACCAGGCCCAAAGGGGCACCCCAAAGTTGAGAAAGAAAAACCCAATGAAGACTTGTACAATATGTACAAAAGAGGGGGGCACCAAGATTTTACGGTGCTTAGGGCACCAGTGAGCCTTAATCAGCCACTGACGGACCAATGTACAGGTGTCTAACATGCGTCACATTGCCGTCACGTGATGTTTCGTGACATCTTTTCCCCTTCGCAGAGCTGGGGTGAGTCCAACCACACTTCTGGCCCGCAGCCCACCAGTTTGACACCCCTGTTATAATGGACCCATAAGTGTGCAGGGGTAGAGAAGGATAGAACTAGCATATACAAGCCTCCATTTGCACAATGTACTAACAGTTTTTTTTTAAAGTCTTAGTTAAATAAACTTTAGTGCCCTTGTTTAACACCAATTTAATGCTGAGCTGTATTAGTGTTGACGAACTGCAGCTACTAGATTCACAAAGTGCACTACGCTAAACTGAACAATCCTATTGCAGTAATCAAATGTAACGTCAAACCAGCATTTTTAAATTATAGTTTCTTGAACAAGCAATCAATACTAATGGCCTTACAAGTGATATGAATGGATTCTTACAATATTAACAACATAGGGGGCAGGCATGATTAAAATTATTTCCCTCCAGAGTAGCAAGAGTAGGAGAGAGGATAGGAAGGGAAGGGAAGGAAGAGGGGAGGAGTAGGGGAGAGGAAGGGGAAGAAGAGAAAGGAGAGGAGGAAAGAAGAAAGTAGAGAAGGGGTAGGAGAAAGAAAGAGAGAAGAAGTAGGGTTGTTGTAATATAAGATGGAGGTATGGGATGGCAGGAAAGCAATCTCGAATATATTATCATATTGTTGGAAGAAATGTCCTTCTGGGTTCAGTTCCAAGTGGGGAAAAAGACACTAGGAGACATGGAGGCTGCTTGAAAAGATAGTTTAATGGTGGACAGGATCGCATGGCTTGAGTTCTGTACAGAAAAGGTGATTGCATGCTTCAGTGTTGGGTGAAGAAGAAGAAAGAGACAGAAGGGCTGAAAGTTCCTGGCTTTATACTCTCTATTCGGCCCCACCTCTCTGTTTCCTGTTCCTGTGTAAGAAATGTATTCTGATTGGTTGTCAGACTCACATGGGGCCAAGTTTGAGTTTCCAGATGCCATGTGGTGAGTTTCCTTGGAAGGCTAATACTATCATGCCTTAATCTCATCACCCTGGAGCTGAAGGGGAGAACTCTTTATTATGTAGAATAGACTGGCTTGGGCATTTTAATGGGCCATTAAGGAAAGTGGGGGCTATTAAGAGTGAGTCTGTTTCCTGCCTAAAAACATGTTTCTTCATTTCTTATCCAGAGAAATATAATATTCTGCCTTTTCAATATTTCCTAGGATATTTTAGCAGAGGGGTGGGTGCTAACCTTCCTATAATACCTTTAGGGGAAGAATGGAATTATAAATGTTAAAGGATAATGTATAACACTAATATTATCTATTAGAAATGTATATTTGTGAAATGTACGTATGTATGTATGAGTAAGAAAAATAAAAAAAACTTTTCAAAAATAAAATAAAATAATTTCCCTCCCATCAATTAAAAGACTGTAGAGATTCTCAGTCATCCAGGTCATGATTGTCCCAAAGGTGCAACTGGATTTTCTGGTTTTTCTTTGAAGATGTTTTGTTTCTCAGCCAAGAAGCTTCTTCAGCTCTGACGATGGTGGGGAATGGAAGGATTCATATTCCTTGCAGACAGCTGGTCATTTGCATCCTTTTAGAGGGTCATTGAAGCACTTGGAGGTTTATCTGTGTCCTCAGAGTCACCTGAGTAGTGCTAATGGTTCCTGTAGTCTGCAGGTTTTTCTCTGGAAATCCATTCCTACTCCCACACCATTCAAAGGGTCTTCATCCGAAATTGTACAGCTAAAAGTCTGTAGAGATTTTGGGATGAAAAGTTAGGGATTCCCTGGACAGAGATCAGTCCAGGGCTTGTGGTAGTCCGTATATTATCCATATTTTTAAAAGCTGGGGGGGAAAAAAACCCTTCAAAAGTGTATTGAAGCGGGACCACTTCTATTGGTTTCCAGCAAGTGTGTGGCAAAATTTAAAAGACAGTTTAAAATTGAGAATCAGAACTACAATTACCCATCAAAGTTGTTTGAAAGAAGAGAAGGTCAAAAATATAATCCAAAAAGGGACACTATTCTTATTTCATAAGATGATAATCTTGCTCTGCACTTAAAATCTGATTATTGTGACATGCTGGGGTTTTTCTGGCTGCATTCTACATCATGCACTGAGAGACCTCACAAATTGCTCACACTGCTAATGTCAGTGCCTAACTTTGCAACGGTTCTTAACTCTCTTGTGGCACTTGTGTTTTGTTGTCCCAAAAGTGCTTATTTCAAAAGGCAAGTAGAGTTTTTTTGTTTTTTTTCCTTGAAGACATTTCACTTCTCATCCAAGAAGCTTCCAGGACCTGAATGACTGAGAATCTCCATAGATATTTGTGTTTTGTTCAGATAGATACTGTATGCAATTTTATCGAGTCCCCGCTGCTTTCTTTTCCCTATTTGTGTGCAAAGTTTGAAATAGGGTATTTCATTTGATCTTGTGATGTTGCTGTATACTTTAGCTAAGGCTAATAAAAAGAAAATCCAATAGATACATTAACATGTCTGACATGGTGGCTAAATACTGCTAGCGAGTTAGACCATTGACCTGGCTGCACTTAAAGGAGTCTGTGTGTCAGACTTTTGACGCCAGAAAACAGCAAAACTGAACAACTCGTCTGTGGGTATGTAAGAAAGAGAGACTGTATGCTTGAGGAATCTGAGGTTATGCCTGTTGCCCCAAAATGAATGGGGTCTTCTCAAGCAGAGGAACAATTTAAAGTTATACTTAAAGCACATCCATTCCATTCTCCTATTCAACTATGTATGTATGTATGTATGTATGTATGTATGTATGTATGTATGTATGTATTTATTTATTTATTTATAAGTATCTATATTTAGGTATTTGCTAATACTCAGTGCATGCTCATATTATCTCTATGATTATAGAAAATTCATGCAAAGTTGAATTCAGATATGAAATCATTAGAAAAAAAATCCAGTCTCAACACACAGACAGGGAGATTCTTTTGGCTTTTGTTCCAGTTCTGACCAATCTTAGAATAGCAGAGTTCACATATAGCAAATGTTTCCTCAAATATAATTAATGCCACTGACCAATTTAATGGGTAAAGCCATATCTACAGCCAGCTCATTCCAAAAACAAAACAACAAAAAATCCCAACTTTTCTTCACTTCTGTTCTCTTCATTCCAGTATTCACCACCATCAAAGCTTAATTTCCTACCATAAACAAAAAGTAATTTCTTCTCCAGGTTGAACAAGTACAACAATTTGTCTTTATTTTATTTTAGATACAACCCATACTCCTAGGCTCAGATACTTCAGCTGAAGCATCCTATTAATGACTGTCAGTTCCCATTTAATGTCCTTTAGCAGAGTAGATGATGACACCCTGTACTGGCCAAGTATGAACAAAGAGGTCTATCAGAATGATTTAGCAAGTGTGCTGCCTAAGACCCTCTACTTTTGAAGGCTTTAGGTTGGATTCACACATCATGTAAGGCTTATGTTACGAGTATCCTGAAAAATTATGCTAGTGCATTTTCCAGTTGGGTCTTATTTTCGGGGAAACACAATATTATTAGGAAGCGCCAGATTGCAGAATGAACCAAACTAGAGCCATCAAGCAGGATGCTCTAGCTAACTTTTGTGTGAAATTGCCAACATGTTACAATGAACTCCAAGACTCCAATCTTGCTGTATAGATGGACATCAAACACCCACCCACAGTATATTAGGGATTAATAAATTCAAGATAGTTGGGATTTAAAAGGAGAGTCATTGAAGTCCTCTCATGAAGCCCACTCCTGGCTTGCAGAGAAGGAAACAATAGTTTTGACTCAGGGTTTATACTTTGTGTCCAAGCTATGGTCTGTTGAACAAAGTATAGTGGTCCAATAGAGATATAACAATAAGAAATGCTAGGTAGTGGTTTGATTTACATATCTCACCTTGGCAGAACCAAATGAAACAAGCTATTAAAATGTTGCACGCTGTGTGAATTTAGCTAGATGCTTATTACTTTGACCATTTTGCCTTCACTGTTGTGCAAAACTTGGAAGATTTCACTCAAGATGCAGATCCATCAATTCATACTGTTACAGCTAATATAGAGTTTTAGAAATCTGACTTGTGCCATAATTTCTATAGTTAACGATGAGAACTTATAACCAAAGGCTGGTGCAAATATATTAAGGGAGAAAAAGAGCAAGAAAAAAAAATATCAAAGGAAAAGCGTGGTTATGCCTTGCCTGTTTTGTTCACTGTTATCACTGAGCCTCCCATGAAAGCCTCCCAAATGAAAGATTCCAAAGAATTAATGGGAACTTCTGAAAAAGAGTAACATTTTTGGTTCTCAGTCTGTGTGTGTATGTTAAAATATTATCTTCATGATGTTTCCTCTGGTCAGGAACTGTAAAACAGGATAACAAAGGAAGATAATCAAGACATCTGCTCTAATGATGCATTCCTAGAGTATTTGTAACAGGAAATCTTGGTGAATATCTGCTCCAGGAGATTTTGCTTTCTGGAAAAGGATCCCTATAATATGAACAGATTTTTAACCTTTTGTCAGCCAGCTGCCTTGGAATAAGCATCTGAAATATAACTTTAGGCATTAGGTCAAAATACTTTTCCTGCATTGTCACTGGAAGGCAGCAAATGGACTTGATATTGCCACCTAATGGTCACCAAGATGTTTGCAGCCCTGATATAGTAGCCCTATTTCTCATCACCCAATGGTGATGAGATGGTTTTAGAGCTCTCTTTAAGCGGTTTACAGAGTCAGTATATTTCCCCCAACAATCTGGGTCCTCGTTTTACCCCGCTTGAAAGGATGGAAGGCTGTCAACTTTGAGCCTGGTAACATTCGAACTGCCAAATTGCAGGTAGTCAGCAGAAGTAGCCTGCAGTACTGCATTCTAGCCACTGCAGCTCTTATTAATGGAATATCAAAGCAGAAGAGTTTTAAAAAAAATCTTATTTCCTTCCAGAATAAGCTACAAACAGCTCAGGTTCATACAATGTCCTAAAGTCCAATCCAAACAAATCACACTGTATTCACACAAGTTTATTGAATAAAGTGTAATTGATTGTAAATTGTCAGTCAAGGTTTGATTATAGTGATTGGACTCACACCGGTTAAACAAAAATCAAGCTATTGGATTGGGCTTAACATACTGTATTTTTCAGAGTATGAGACGTACCTTTTTTCCTAAAAAAAGAGGCTGAAAATCTGGGTGCGTCTTATACACCGAATACAGCATTTTTTGCCTCCCGAAGCCCCGTCCCTTCACCAAAATGGCTGTGCATACCCTTATGGAGGCTTTCAGAGAGCTCCTGGGGGCTGGGGAGGGCAGAAATGAGCAAAAAACAGGCTGTTTTTTTGCCTCCCCAGTCCTCAGCAGCATAATGGAGGTAAGCTGCATGCAATTTTTTTTACCAGAAACGGGCCCATAGGCCCGTTTTTGCGAAAAATGGGCCTTTTTTGCTCGTTTTTGCCCTCCTCCAGGAGCACTCTAAAAGCCCGTTTCCATGAAAAAGGGTCGTTTTGGGGAAGTTTGCAGAGTGCAAAAATTTTTTTTTCCTTTTGGAAAGCTCTTTAACTTTGTGGAGAATTACATTGATCAAGTGCTGTGCCAGCAGAAACACCTACCTATCTACTGTATTTCTCTCTCTCTATTTCTCTCTCTCTCTCTCTCTCCCTTTATCTACCTACCTACCTACCTACCTACCTACCTACCTACCTACCTACCTACCTACCTACTCTCTCTCTCTCCTTACCTATCTACTGTATTTCTCTCTCTATCTCTCTCTATTTCTCTCTCTATCCCTCTACTTACCTACCTACATGCACTCTCTCTATATCTCTCTATTTTTTCTCTCTCTATCCCTTTATCTACCTATCTACCTGTTCTGACCTCCCTCGTTCCACACCAAAGCACACTCCAAGCCAGAGATAAATTACGGCATTTAATTAACAGACGAAAAGGTTCTTGGCAGCAACCCAGCACAGACAAGCTTGGGCAGCAATAAACACTGCAATCCAGCCTGCCAACCTCATACAAAGTTCTCCAACATTTGATTCTGTGTTGACTTCTGCAAAGAGGGGCGTGTGCACAAGTAGCTTTTTATAATCTGGAGAGGAGCCTAATGACCACCAGCTGAGTGCAATCACCTCCTGTAATTGCGTAATTGTTCCTGACATCTATTAGCTCTTCGATGGCGTGCATCCAGGAACAACTCACTACTGGCTTCCGGCTCACTCTCCCTTGTCTCCTCCCCACTGGTCCAAGGCTCAGGTGCCTCCTGGTGGCCATAATTGAATGAGCTCCCGTTACTTGTCCCAGCTTCTGCCAACCTAGTGGTTTGAAAGGATGTAAAAATGCAAGTAGAAAAATAGGGACCACAATTGGTGGGAAGGTAACAGTGTTCGATGTGCCTTCAGCATTTAGTCATGCTGGCCATATGACCACAGAGAAGTCATCGCACAATGCTGGCTCTTTGGCTTTGAAATGGAGATGAGCACTGCCCCCTAGAGTCGGGAATGACTACCACATATGCGTGAGGGGAACCTTTACCTTTAAACCATGGTTAAACAGCTCACAAGTTAGATAAAGTCCAATCTTCTATGAAGGATTTTAGGGTAAAAACTAGAGTCATATAGGAACATCTCTACTTTTGTCTCTGAAATGTTCAGGCTATTCTCTACATCAGAAAATATCAAATGTAGAAATCCACTCAAAACTTGCTGCCAAGCATGTACCTGATTAAAGTCAGTTTGCTTATTGATTTATTTATCAAACTTGTATACTGCTACAGAATCACAAGTGGCTCACAAAATAAGGAAACACAATAAAATTACAAACCATAGAAATAAGATAAAGAAAACCTAATACAATAAGAACTCCTACAGCTCTCCAGAAAAACTTCTCAGATTCTTCCAGAAGAAAAAAAAAGTTGGAGGCAGATGAATCTCCAACAGGAGGTCATTCCAGAGGGTCCTCACTGAAAAACAGCAGTGCATCCAAGCTGGTTTATCCACTCCCACCTCCCAGAAAACAGGGACAAGATGCTGCTTCTCCTGGCGTGACTTTAGTGGGAGATGTGCAGATAATCAGGTGCTTTAAATGTTACAACCAGCACTTCACCTTGTACCTGGAAGCAAATAGGAAGCCAACAAAGGGGCCTGTAAAAGAGCTGCAAGGTGTGCTCAACAATCCACATTTGCGAGCATCTTGTCCTTTGCATTTTGCACCAACGGAAGCACAAGGTTGATTGTTATGGACAGTGCCATGTAGAGTACATTGCAATAGTCTAATTAAGTGGTGATGTGGGCTTGGGTCACTGTAGGCAATCCCTCTCTCAAGTAATACTGCAACTGATGCTCCAGCCAAAGCCATGACTTCCATCTGATGTTCCAGCATCACCTACAAATCTAGGTGGACCTCCAAGTCACAAGCTTATTGCCTGGAACAGCTGATCAGTGGTATTCTGGGAGGCCGATCTAAGCACTGAGCAGCTGTTCCAGGCAGCAGGAATTGCTGCTGCTGTTCGCCACTGCTCCAGAGAAGGCTCCAGCATTCCCCTGCAGAGGCAGCAGACACAGAGGAGGCAGCTATGGTGGTGTACCTGGGGGGGGAAGGGATTGGTGTGGCAGTGGCGACAGGCAGCAGCAGCGAATGGTGGCAGCGATCCCTGCTGCCTGGAACAGCTGATTGGCGGTATTCCAGGAGGCTGATCCAACTGCTGAGCAGCTGTTCCAGGTGGCAGGGATAGCTTCCGCCATTCACCACTACTGCCTATTGCCTCCGCCATACCACCCCCTCCCCCCCCCCAGGTATGGCAAACCCCCACAGCCCGGTCTGTGATGCAATATTCACTCCATAAGACGCACCAACATTTCCACCCACTTTTTTGGGGGAGGGGGAGTGCGTTTTATGGAGTGAAAAATATAGTAAATCTAGATAATCTGTGTCATCTATTAGATTAATCTGAATTATATCAATAATGGATAAAAGCTGCAGGAATCTGAAAAGTAGGTGGTTTATACTAACTAATAGTTCTTTTGACCCTATTGTGAGGTCCTAGTGATTGTCCTCTATTTTTTTAAATATGGTAATCAGAAAAAGAGAATTGTGTTTGTACAATCCAGTAGACCTACTGGATCTACCTGACTGATACAAATCCATGGAGTACCATCATCCCTGCTGCATTTTAATGTAGGTTTGAGACTTATACTGTATGTTAAATGTTTTATCCAGACCTATAATGATTATCCATATCTAGTTAGTCCTAGCCAGAATTTACATAATTTGATTAAAGAGCTAACCAGAACAAGATTAAGATAGCAGTAGGTATAATTTATTATCTAATCAGAGTTTCTTACTAGGTCATATGAACTTAGCTCATTAGGTTACTGGATTCACAGTAGCATTAGCCAAGGTTTGTTGAAGAAGCCACGGTTGTTAGATTCACACAACTTAATCCATCAGCCTGTTTTAAAAGCCACAGCAATTGAGTCCATGCATAATGCTAAATCAAAATGAAAACACAATCCAAATGTAGCATGTGCCTCATCTGCATAGAAAACAGCATTCTGAACATCCCTTGCTTATATTGGGCTGAGATGCTGTTAGTTATATGTCTATTAAAGTTTATGAGTTATATCAAGCAGCAATGGTTTGGTTAGGCCAGGAGAAAATCTCAGGTGACCTCCAGATATTGTTGTAAGTTTAATTCCCATGAGCCCTAGCTGGCTGACTACTGTAATACCGAGGAATGATGAAAGCTGCTCTTCAATATTATCTTAAGATCTTTCTTTGCTTATTTTGTGGGGAGATCCCTGCAATTGGAGTTGGAATTGGAGATCACTGTAGTTCACTCTCAAGCAGAATGTGCAATCCCTTTCTTGTCAAGGGAGTGACAATCTAGAATTGGACAAACATCAAGTAAGCAATTGTGCTGGTGTGGCAGAAGAAAGCATGAAGAAATGGTTGCCTTCAGGATTCAGGATGCTTTGAACAAGTATAGAAATCAGCGCTCGCAGTTCTCTTGAGAATCTATCTTCAAAGGCATGACTTGTCCCCCTTTAGGAACAGGTGGAGAAGCTTTAGTGCTATCACAGTGAAAGTGTGGCTGGATGACTTCACGCTCTGAGAGCCCTGGGGAAACCTCAAAGCTGCTTGATGTTCACCTTCAGATGTCAAATAGGTGAGAAACATTCATCTCCCTCTTGTCATTTACATCACTCCAGCAGCGGAGCTCTTGAATGCTTACTGGACTGGTTCTTCAGCTTGATGATGATGGCGACGACGATGATGATGATATGAAAGAGAAATAATTACAGGTTGTACATTTCCTATTGGTTCTTCATTTCCTTCCTCAAATTAGCTGCTATTTACTTGCACAACTGACCAGATGTTATCTCTTAGGGCAATTTCATGCTGAAACCATAACCCCGCAAGGTGATCGGGGAGTCCGATTCCCTTTGTACTCTTTTATTGTGAAAAAAATAATCACTTCACTTTACTGGGTTCTTTACTCTTCAGCTCTCTGCCTTTCCGGTCTTCATTGTCATTCGATTGGGCAACTTATCTCTCAGACAGAATTAATAGGATGAAGTCATTCTAAAATAAAAAAGATGACCTCCTTATTGAAGAAGTATGCAGAGACACATTCTTTTTTTCCATCTATCTTTTGTTCTTACATTTTTGGCTAATTTCTTCAAAGAAAAATTTCCCTCCTTTTGTCCCTGGCGTCCAATCAAATGATCCTGAGGTGAAGTTGAGGAAGGGGGGTCATAATTTTGCTGCTGCTGTCACTCTCTGTGTGGGTGCGTGTCTGGGTTTATTTATTTTTTATTAAAACTAAACAAATGTGCTCGCCCTGCAAACCTCCTTGAGTGCACTTGCTTGCATGCTCTATTGAAACATAATTTTGTATGATGTAAGCTCCTGATTAAATGACAAGGAATGAGGTAGCCTACATCAACACAGAGTGAATGACAAGGAGAAGTGCATATTCAATTATTTCCCTGGGCTCTTTTCCAGGCTTTTGCTACTGGCCACTAGTGGAGACAGGAGACGTATCCAGATGGATGGTGGCTTTGATCAAATAAAGAGGTTCTTGTGTCCCCCCCCTCTCTCCCTCTCCCTCTCCCTCCCTCTCTCTCTCTCTCTCTGCTATAGCAATAGCACTTAGACTTATGTACCACTTCACAGTGTTTTTACATCCCTCTCTAAGAGTTTACAGAGTCAGCCTATTGCTCCCAACAATATGGCTCCTCCTTTTACCGACCTCAGAATAGCAATAGCAACAATAGCAGTAGACTTATATACCGCTTCATAGGCCTTTCAGGCCTCTCTAAGCGGTTTACAGAGAGTCAGCATATTGCCCCCAACAATCTGGGTCCTCATTTTACCCACCTCGGAAGGATGGAAGGCTGAGTCAACCCTGAGCCGGTGAGATTTGAACCGCTGAACTGCTGATTTAGCAGTAGCCTGCAGTGCTGCATTTAACCACTGCGCCACCTTGGCTCTTAGGATGGAAGGCTGAGTCAACCTTGAGCCAGTGACATTTGAACTGCCGAAGTGCAGCTAGCAGTCAGCTCAAGTAGCCTGCAGCACTGCACTCTAACCACTGTACCACCTCGGCTCATATCTTAACTGTTTCTGTTAAAATAACAATGCCTTTGTTATTATTTGCTTGGCAAGGCTGCTGTAATTTGTCTTCAGGATAAGGACCCTGATTCTTCCAAGCTTTCAGGCCAGATATGCACTGATTGGCTAGCAGTTTGTGATATGACGGTTTCCTCTGCCCTTGTGCAATCCATTTTGCAAGGATCTGATGAAATAAATGTGGAGTCCACTATTGTACGGACAGCAGGGTAGGGCAGATGACAGCATACATTTCGTATCTTCGACAAACATGTCATTTGCAGTCATTGTTTTTGAAACCGCTTATCTCATTTCAGGGAGGGTAAATACCCAGGAGTATTTATGGTAGACTTGGAATGCTGTTTTTGTGACTTAGGACATCTAAATAAATAAATAAATTGTTGCACCAATCTGTTGATCTAATAAAAGCAGTGGTTTTGAAATTACAAGGCACGCATGGGCTGCTCATGATACTCTAGAACTAAGAGTGCCATTGTAGCAGGGACATGCAGTCACTAGAGGCAAGGGAGGCGGAGCCTCACCAGTCTCCTCAGGAAAAAGAAAGAAATTTAAATATTTTTTAAAAAATAATTAAAGCCAAGATAGTTGCTACCAGATTCCAGGTCACAGTGGCTTGGTGTCTGCTTAGTGTTAACCAAAGCAGGAGGCGAGAGAACTCGGGGCCTCCTTTCCATAAGGAATTTTTCGCCTTCTAAAAGTTAAGAAAGAGTTAAAAGGCAAAAAAGTTCAGATGCAAAAGAGGCACTAATTCTCCCGCCTCCTGATCTGGAAGCAGTGAATCATGTCTTCTTGAGCACGCTTACGTTGGGCGGGCTATTTCGGAGGGCGTGCTTCAGAGGAGAGAGGAGTGGGGGAGAAGGAGGAGACTCGCACTTTGCTGCAGACCTGGGCGCTTGGCGGCTCTCGCGATGCAAAGTGCCCCGCCGCCTCCGATGCTGCCACCTGCCCGCTGCCCCGGCCTGCTTCTCCAGGCTCCGCCGCTGGAAATCCCGGATCGCCTCTGGGGGAAGGCTGGGTGAGAAGCGGAGCGAAGCTTCTCCACGGCCTCCCGGCGCTGCACAGAGGCTCTTGCAGGAGCGCGTGCCAGCGGCCGGCGGCCCGGAGCGGCCCCAGCTGTGAGACAAGGCAGCGCTTAAATCAGCCGCTGCCGCCGCCACCACCCCTCCTTCGCCCGGCGGGGTGTTCCGGGTGAAGGAGGGGTGGTGGCGGCGGCAGCGGCTGCTTTAAGCGCTGCCTTGTCTCGCAGCCGGGGCCGCTCCGGGCCGCCGGCCGCTGGCACACGCTCCTGCGAGAGCCTCTGCATAGCACCGGGAGGCCGCGGAGAAGCTTCGCTCCGCTTCTCACTCAGCCTTCCCCCAGAGGCGATCCGGGACTTCCAGCGGCAGAGCTTGGAGAAGCAGCGGCCGCAGGCCGGGGCAGCGGGGGGGGCAGTTTGCATCGCGGGAGCCGCCAAGCGCCTTTGCTGCAGACCTGGGCACTTGGCTGCTCCCGCGATGCAAATCCCCCCCCGCCGAGGCCGACCGCTGCCCTGCTGAGCTGCTTCGCAAAAGGATGCCCAGCTGAGCCTCACCAGGTATAAACCTCACCGCACATCACTGCATTGTAGCCATGCAACTTTGGGCCTTGTGTGTGTGTGTAGCATTCCAGATTAAGAATGCATGTTTAGGCTCTGGGGGATGCAGGTGTCAGCCCTGAAGCTGACCTGACCGAAGTCATCTTGGTGCTTCAGAGTTGCCTCACTGGAGCTGAGGGATAGGGAGGGGGAAATTGAAATAGTTGGGACTTTGTAATCAAAACAAAATTCTTTCTCTTGGGAACCAAGGACATTCTCACACCTGGTCAGAGGAAGGAGGAGTGATGTCACTAGGCAACCAGTCAGAGCCATGATTGGACCATGTGACTGATTGTTTTGACAAAGTGAAAAACTTTGAGTTTTAATTAAGTGAAAACTGCGGGAACCTTCAGAGTCGGTTTTCACCAGATCTGTGCCAATATGATATATCCAATAAAGCTTGAGGAATCTACCTGCCTTGGAGTTTTGCTTGCTATGGGTCTATTACGAAGGGACATCCGTAGACATCCGTAGAGAGTGGATGCTTGAACGTTTCGCATTGTGATGATAAATAAAATAGGCATGTTAAAACTCAGCAGATACTGTAGGGATTTAGCAGATCTGCCTGAGTAAACTTAACATCCATTTTACTTTTAAAAATGTTAACTAAGCAATTCCAAGAAAGGAAAAGAAGCTTATATTACCCAATTAAAGAATTTACTGCTACATTTTGATGGCAGGCTCTTCAAAAGCTTGGAAGCGCATGCAAATTGTAGGTCCTAAGCTGACCATCTGCACTAAGGTTGACATCATTTAGATGGCCGACACTCCTCCTGTACAGTAGAGTCAATTAAATATTCCACGGTCTTACAGATCTGCCTGTTCTGTATTTCTCTCTTGATTTATTGGCTGCTCAAGTAAGCACAAGTGGGAATTGAAAATGGATGAAGGGTATGCTTCTTTCATCTTCTTTATACGTAAAGCATTGTTTATTTTTTTAGCCTTGATGTGGGTACTGTGATAAAGTTCAAGATGACATATGCCAGCAAAGTGCTTATATTTTAACCTAAAGTTAAATTTCTGCTTCAGCAGCTGCACAGTTTCTCTTACCTCCTTTCTCTCCCCCCCCTCCTCTCTCTTTTGAGCCTTCTAAATTTGTTTCTCTTTGTGGGAAAGAAGGAAGGGCCCTGTGTTATATGGGAATTTATTTAAGCACCCTTGTAGAGATATTCTGAAAGCCAAGGCGCTGGACCTCAGCCAAGAATGCTTCTCTAGGTTGCTGTTTGTAATTGCCTATGTCTCAGTCATTTGCTAGCTTAGATTTATGAGGTATGAAGTCACAGGTTATGGATTTACCTTTAGGTGGATTTAACAATGGAGGACTATACATGGGATGGGTGAAAAATGAGACAAACAAAGCTCTTGATTTTAGAGGGCAGCTTACTTCTTCACAATACAGTAGAATCAAGTGAAATTCCATGATTTCATTAAAGATAATACTCTAATAATACCCATTCCCAGGTAATAAAGTTTATCTGGGAGTGGCCAGAGTTTTATTCAAATGTGACCTTTTCAGAAATCAAAGTCTTCACAAAGAAGACTTAAATGCCACTTTATTACTCTGGAGTCTGCTGCTGGTGTCACTATATTTTAAGATCTGTCAGCAGTTCCACCATAAATCTTAGGGATTTGTAATTTAGCTCAACCATTTAAAAAATCTCTTCTAGGTTATAATATGTAGTTATAAGAGCTCTGTACTGGGGGTCATTTTTTTTCTTTAAAACAGTACAGCTGGTTCTATTTTTATCTTGTCAGATCCCAATCCAAGCCTTGTAGTAATAACGGAAAAGTACAATTTTCCTATCATCTGATAGGAGACAAAACTTTTCCACGTACTGTATAGTCCTTTCCAGGAATTTCTCAACATTTCTTGCTAACAATGCTCTCTCTCAGAAGGCAAAGGAAAGCTCACAAAACCAGTTGCCCCAAATCGGATACTGACCAATAGGGTAGCTTTAACTGAGAGAGTGAAAAGAAAGAGAATGCTGGAGGGAATTAACCCTGTAGGATTGATGTTCCTTGCCGCAGCAGAAGATACACATCTTCTATCTTCTATACCCATCTATCCTTGAGTCAATAGAAAACTATATCAAGATGACATTCTGTCTGCCCCTCCTTGTCAATCTAGATTCTGTCTCTCTTGTGCTTGGTTTGAGTCACTACCAAATAGAACTGTCCTGATGGCAATAGAAAAATAGAATAAAATAGAATAGAATATTGGCCAAATCTTTATCTTTATCTTTATTGGCCAAATGTGATTGGACACACAAGGAATTTGTATGTACACAGAGAAGCTCTCAGTGTACATACAAACAACAAGGTGATAAACCATAAATCATGTGATACAATCATAAATCATTAGATACATTTCTTTGCCATTGCTTCCTTTTCTCAACCATTCCAACCAGTTGCTAGAGGACTGGGAGGATACAAAATATAACTGTATCACATCTGCACAGATCTGAAGGACCACCAACAAGTAGAAAGACAGAATGGCAGAAGATCAGACCCATCAGGAGAAAAATGGAGGAAGCTAGTCCATGTCAGCCAATTTGCTTTGATCCCACCCACTAGAGAATACTTCCAGTGTAATAGAAGGCAAAAAGTATCACATAACCTTATAGCTTCATTGAATACTGTTGACCAAAATATGAAATCATATTTTAACATCACCATGCCAAATCCTAAATAAACTTGGTACACAGATGACTTATACTCTGGGAAAAAATATTGTGGGGGTAAGACACCCCTAAAACCTCTCGGGGTGTGTGTTCTGTTAAGATACAACCCATTGTGCCTTAAAATGGCTTCTCCTGTACTGCCATAAAATGGATTCTACTGTACAGTGCAGTGGAGTTGCCATGGTAATGGCTTCATAGTACTCCACAAGGGGGCTCCCTCTGGTAAGGGGGAAATCCAACATTAGAAATTACATTTGGTCCGGACATTTTCCCCCTATAAATAAATACCTGGGGAACACTGGGTTATCAGATAAATGGGCTTTTGAAAATGATTTCTTTACATTTCTGAGGGCATTTAATCCCAACTGCTGGAATCAGTTCGGTATATGATCACACCTGTGCAATTATAGTTCATATGTAATTACATATATGAACAAAAAGTGTTTGTATGCCTGCCTGTCTGCCTGTCATTATGAATGCTCTCTAGCAAAAGAATTTGGTATAAAATATGTAAGGAGTTTTCTTTTTCTTGATCATCCACTGAAGTAAAGCTAACTCATTTTAAAATGCTATACTGGGTGGAATAATTACATGTTTTGGTACATCTGGGCAGTTTACTTGGTTTTTCCCCTTTCCAGTCTAGCTAGTGTCCCAGGACATCCTGATAGATAGTATTAACCAATTAGACTTGAATACCTGTTAATTTCATTGACTTTTGAAGAAAGGTTGAAGGTACATCCACATGGTGTCTTTGTATTACTCCAGAATTAGCTCCACCATTATCTATGGTCAGCAGCTGAGCCAAATCATCCCTAGTTCAATTCATGTAAAATACTTGAAACTGCAGCAAACTAGTTTGTTCTTGAATTGTTGGAGCTCTATGAAACTTGTAGTTCTCCCTCTCTCCCACCGACTCCTTCCTTCCTTCCTTCCTTCCTTCCTTCCTTCCTTCCTTCCTTCCTTCCTTCCTTCCTTCCTTCCTTCCTTCCTTCCTTTTTTGTTTTCTAATATTTGTGTTGAGCTTTTTATGCCTGGCACCACTAACTTCTTTAAGTTTTAACTCTAAAATCAAATCTGTGTAATCAAAACAGCCTCCCAAATCTGGTGCCTTCCGGGAGTATGGGGCCGTGACTCCAACAAATGGAAATAAAAAACTTGTTAAAGTTATGCAAACTTGTTAAATTTTTCTTCCCTAAATATATTTTTTAAAATAATCTTTTGATCTGTCTCAGAATCGAACCTCCCCACTCCCTCTATTCCTCTAAGAGCTGGTAATACTCTTGGAATATGAAATCTGTTGGATTGGCGCGAATGCAGCAGGCGAGAGTCGCTAGTGATTTCAGCACTTTTTATTTCCAGCAAAATGTGACTGCGGTCTGCTGGCTGGGCTGTCAGAGCTCACCCTTTAAGGAGCTCCAGGCAGACCAGCCAGCCAATGACAGCAGTGTAAATCTCCTGCGGTTGGGACAGCCAATCCGTAGTGAGCATGACAACTTATGTAGATTCTAGCCAATCCGTGGTGAGCATGAAAACTGATGTAGATTCTAGCCAATCCGCGGTGAGTATGAAAACTGATGTAGATTTCTGATGTCCGTCCATACATAACAAAGTCCATTTGGGTTTGAGGAAGTGCCATTCTCCATTGGCAGAAAACCAATTTGGAAGCAGGCATGTCAGTATGAAAGGGGAGAGCATTTGATAAGCAACAACAATGTGAGCCTATGAGTTTGCTTTGGGATTCAGCATTTTTCTGAAGGAAAAATGAAAATGACCTAATAGTTTCACTTAACAACCACGGCAAGAAATGTCATAAAATGGGGGGAAAACTCACTTAACAAATGTCTCACTTAGCAACAGAAATTTTAGGCTCAGTTGTGCTCGTACATCAAGGACCACCTGTACATAAGCAATCAAGCACATCAGGCTGGAAATTCATATTCCATGAATGCATTGTGACTTAAGCAAGTAAAAAATACTGCAGTACCAGAATAAATAATAGTAATAAATAATAAATAACAGATAAAGTATGAGATGATCCAAAAAGAACTGTACATTTAAATGTTAGTGGTCCTTGAATTTATAAAAGTCAGTGCTGCAGGGCAATGGATTAAACAAGTTAAAACTATTCCAGTGACAACTCTTTATTTTTGTTAAATGTAGCTTGAATGAGTTTGCCAATGATTGATAGAAAATTGGTATATTATATAATATAAAATTATATACATGGTGAAACTTTGGTGTTGACTGATTTCAACAATTGATTCTTTAAATATTTCATCTTTTCCAAACCAGAGAAAAACATTATTTCATCTTCTCATCTCTGCCTTGGAGGTTTTTTTTTTTTTTTTTTGAAAAACAAATGCTTCTAAAACTGAATTTTTCTCAGGTTAGTACAATATGATTTAGCACTTTATAATTTGCTATGTGCTTGAAATACTTTCACAGTGACAATGACAGTTGAGCCTTAAAATCTAGTGTTGGATTTTATGACTGGCTGCTTTCACCTGTTTAACTCCATCGTAAACCAACATTTTAGACTGGTTTTATTGCCTTTCCCTTTCCCTTCCCTTCTTCTAAATCCTCTCCATTATGCTTGTCACTTGAATTTAACCACTCACTCTTAAAAGATCACTGAATATTCCTTTAAAGCATGTGTAAATGCATATGGGTGTCTTAGGCTATGCATCTGAAAGGGAAGCTGTTTAAAACTTGTTAGTGTGAGTGAAACAACTCTTTGTGAAGTATTAAATCAGCTGCATCCTCTAGAATGCTCATATGAGCTGCTTTAAAGGCTGTCACTGTCTGGGTGTTTTTGCACATACAGATAATATTTCTGCTGGAAATGCCAGTGAAGCAAAGCAATTATGCATGCACATATACACACATGTCCCTTCTGAGAACAAATATGCAGGTAGGTGTATGTATGTATGTATGCATCATGATGTATGTCAGGGGCAATGGTGGGTTGCAAATATTTTTACTACAGGTTCGGCCTTGCTCCCACACGTGCTTGCGCTTATGCACAATGCTTATGCGCATACGTAGAAGCACCTTGTTCGGTGGGTGGGTCCTCTTGCCACCTTTACTTCTGGTTCGGACAACCGGGCTGAACTGGGAGCAACCCACCACTGGTCAGAGGTGTCAAACTCACGGCCCGCAGACCAGATGCGTCATGCACTGGCCATGCCCATTTCCATTTTAGCATGTGATGACAATGTGACACTACGAGTTTGATACCCTAGATATATATTATTCCTATATATTGGTTAAAACAGATCACTGGGATCCCAATTACAGACTCTGTGAATTTTAATCTATGGAATTAAATTAACTTTCCCTTTTTGTGTTTGGGCAATGTAAAGTTTGGTCATGTTACAGGGTTTGTATAATTGCAGTAATGGTAAAGGTTCCCTTCGCGCATGTGCTAGTCGTTCCCAACTTTAGGGGGTGGTGCTCATCTCCATTTCAAAGCCAAAGAGCCAGTGCTGTCCAAAGATGTCTCTGTGGTCACATGGCCAGCATGACTAAACGCTGAAGGCAGAGGGAACACTGTTACCTTCCCACCAAAGGTGGCTCCTATTTTTTCTACTTGCATTTTTGCGTGCTTTAAAACTGCTAGGTCGGCAGAAGCTGGGACAAGTAATGGGAGCTTACTCCTTTATGTGTCGCTAGGGATTTAAACCACCGAACGACCAACCTTTCTTATCAAAAAGCTCAGCTTCTTAGCCACTGAGCCACCGCACTCCTTTTAATTGCAATATCATGCTTCTAAAGAGTCCTTTGATAACAACGAAGAGCTAATGCCTCTTCAGGACCCATATCCTCAGGAAATTGAAGAATTAGAGCTCAATATCAGGGTTAGTGTCAAATACTTTTCCAGAAGCAGAACTTGCTGGAAATCAAGAAGTATTAGAAGCCATGTCTCTCCTAGAATGTTCTAGAATGCAAAGATTACTTAGTTTCCCGTGGCTGAAACATGGTTAGTAACTAAGGCTAAGAGCTGACAAGAGCAGGACTTCCCCATCTGATTCATTGAGTAACATCTACAAGGTGCTGCCGAGCCTGTCAGATTTAAGCAAGCTCTCTGTTCATTCTCATTATTGTTTGCAATTGAGAATTTTGGTTTGCACTTTGTGAAATTTCTTTGCCTTTCATGAATCCGGGATCATCCTACAACTCCCTCTGCTTTGTTCTTGGAACATGACATTACCTGAACACTCTTGATATTACCCAGCTCCCTACGCCTAAGATAATGATCTTCTTTCCATTCACTCGTTCTGTTTCCTCAGTTTTCCTCTTCTCAACCAGCTGTGGCCCTGCCGAAGGAATGTATAATTTCAAGAGCAATGAAATGACCTCTTTCCTAAAGGGTTTCACTTTATGAGCAAGAGTTGGCTGTTGATAGTTATCATTGCATTGTACCTATTTTAATTCCTCAAGGTGCTCTGGCACCCTGCCTGATTTGTAACTCCGGCTTGCAGGTATTTCTAATCTAATGATTGGTATTTAGGGCAGCTTTTTGCAAGCAAAGAAACTCGTTGTATTTTTGAATAGGTAATACTTGACTTACAACAGTTCATTTAGTGACCATTCAAAGTTAAAACAGCACTGAAAAAAGTGACTTATGACTGTTCTTCACACTTACTATTGTTGCAGCATCTCCATGGTCACAAGAGGCGAAGGCAAAGCGCCCCTCAACATGAGTGACATTGAGTTGGCCTTGCCCACCAAGCCACGGCCACAGAACTGGTAGTAAAAAAAAATGAATCCCATCACTGAATGAAACAGAGCAGAGCATTGTTTTCCTCCAGTGGGTAAATGAGAGCGTAAACAAGAGTTTTTGTAGCCCAAATCTGGTAGACCAAACAGAGGGTCATAGAGATGACCCTGGAGAAACTATACAAAGGATGTCAATAAAAGTATAATAAAAGTATAGTTCCAATCCGAACTACAGACATAGTGTTTTGTGAACTGGGCTAGCTGAAAGGGCTGATCCCTTAGCAGAGACTAAGGAAGCTGTTGTGTGGAGTGAGCATTGCATGGCTTCTCTAACTTCCTGGGTTCAAGTTAAGTGTGTGCTACTCATGGGAGCAGGCATTCAACAGATCTAAGGATTCTTTGAATGTATGAATGTGCACTCCTCCATTATTGAGTCAGTAGAAAGGTATGTTGACAGAAACTCTTCCCCTCATCAAAGAAATAGAAGAACTTCACTGCACCTTCTCAACAGATCTGTCAGGCCTGGAAGCCATCTTGGGCACTGGGTCTTCAGGCCTGCCACATTTAGTCTGTGGGAAACTGGGAGGGGGGATTGCATGGAGCTGGGGAGATATATAGTAGTAATAACATTCCTTTCTCGGAGAGTCAAGGACATTCAGCTCTGCATCTGGAGGGGCATGACTGAGAGGCATCTCCAGTTGGGATGCTGGGTAGGTGGTTGGACTTTCACTTGGGTGGGGAAAGCCTAGAAGCTTTCAGATTTGGGTTTTCCCAGATGTGCCGCAATGCCATCTCTAATAAAATGGAACTTTGAGGAAACTCAACCCTCAGAATCTTCTTTCATTGGTGGTGTTACTTGGAACGTGGCACGACAAAACCGCGCTCGTCAAAATAGCGGTGATAAAACTGCGTCGCTAAAGCCGCAACGTCATCACCGCGCGTCATCACCACCGTGACAACAGCGCGGCGGCAGAAGGGCACTTTAAAACAGCGCGGCGGCAGAAAGCCGATTTAAATTAAGGTAAAGGTTAGGATTAGGTTTAGGGGTTTGCTTTAGGGTTAGGGTTAGGTTAGGGTTAGGTTTAGGGTTAGGTTTAGGGTTAGGTTTAGGGTTAGGTTTAGGGTTAGGTTTAGGGTTAGGTTTAGGGTGCTGAGTGCTTCGGAAGGCGCGGATTTGCCCTCCGCGATTATGTCATCGCGGTAGGGTCGCGTTTTTCCTTAGCGCTTCAGACGGCGTGGATTTTCCCTCCGCACTTATGTCGGCGCGGATAAGGGCTTCGCGGTTTTGTGGTGGAACCACTTGGAACCCTAACAAGATCTGGACAGTGTTGTTGTCCTTATAGATTTAAGAATGGACTGATTCAGTGCATTTTCCATCTCCCAAAACAGTAACATGAATTGATGGGAAAAAGATTTATCAGAACATGTAGTAGAACAGAGTTTGTGGACTCTGGATGCTTCCTCCTGGAGTAATCAGATTTTTTTTTTGCTATACATTTAGTCCTCAAATTATGACAGTTCATTTAGTGACTGTTCAAAGTTACCACGAACTGAAAAATGTGACTTATGACTATTTTTCACAGATTTTTCACAGTTAAGATCTTTATAGCATCCCCATGATCATGTGATCAAACCTCAGATGCTTGGCACCTTGTTCGTATTTATGACCTTTGCTGTGTCTCCGGGTCATGTGATCTCTTTTTGCGACCTTCTGACAAGCAAAGGTCAGAAGCCGGATTCACTTAACAACCGGGTGACTAACTTGTTGCAGTGATTCACTTAACAACGGTGGCAAGAAAAGTCGTAAAATGGGATGAAACTTACCAAATGTCTCGCTTAACAACATTCATTTTGGGCTCAATTGTGGTCATAAGTTGATGACTATCTGTAGTAAGTTATAACACAATCCTTAGGGCAAAACCAACTACATCTACCTACAACAGCGACTGGTTAGTCAGAACTATGCATGGTCCAGCTCACACCTACCTACCTCAAGCAGCATGCTGAGTAGCAAGCAGGGGAGAACAATAACAGGACAATCCATATCTGCCATTCTAATTTTTTGTTTCTAGTAAATGCACATATATGCCTTTTGCTGTAAAATCAGCTAGAAAGCTGATTTTCTGGACAGTGCATGTGTCTCTACGGGCATGCACAGTTCCACTCACATGAGCCTCTTCGTGACCCCATTCATGCAATCCTCATTGCGGCTTCATTCGTGTGAGCAACAGTGAGAACTGAACACGGAACCACTGATTGGTTCAAAATTGGGAAAGAAGTTCGGCAAGGCTGTGTACTGTCACCCTGCCTATTTAACTTATACGGGAAGCACATTGTGAGAAAGGCGGGGCTAGATGAATCACAAATTGGAATTAAGATTACTGGGAGAAATATCAACAACCTCAGATATGCACTCTAATGGCAGAAAGTGAAGATGAACTCAAGAGCCTCTTGATGCTGGTGAAGAAGGAGAGTGCAAAAGTTGGCTTGAAACTCAACATTAAGAAAACTAAGATCATGGCATCCAGCCCCTCAATTCATGGCAAATAGATGGGGAAGAAATGGAGGTAGTGACAGATTTTATTTTCCTGGGCTCCAAGATCATCTCAGACAAGGACTGCAGCCAAGAAATTAAAAGATGCTTGCTCCTGGGGAGGAAAGCTATGGCAAATCCAGACAGCATACTAAAACACACTCTGCCAACATAAATGCGTACCCATGCGTCAAGGGTATGGTTTTCCCAGTTGCAATGTATGGCTGTGAAAGTTGGACCATAAGGAAGGCTGAGCGCCAAAGAATTGAGACCTTTGAACTATGGTGCTGGAGAACACTCCTGCGAGTCCCTTGCACTGCAAGGCAATCAAACCGGAGGAGATCAACCCTGACTGCTCTTTAGAAGGCCAGATCCTGAAGATGAAAAACACAAATACTTGGGCCACCTAATGAGAAGGAAGGACTCATTGGAGAAGAGCCTAATGCTGGGAAAGATTGAGGGCAAAAGAAGAAGGGGACGATAGAGAATGAGGTGACTGGATGGAGTCACTGAAGTAGTCAGTGTGAGCTTAAATGGACTCCAGATGATGATAGAGGACAGGAAAGCCTGGAGGAACATTGTCCATAGGGTCGCAATGGGTCATATATGACTTCGTGACTAACAACAACAACAAAGATCTACGTTGCAGAAATCCGGATGATCTCTTGATGGCAGCAGGCGTGATTTTTTTTTTCATAGGGTGATCAATCTTTGGGAGATCGATGGTCCTGCCAGAGATAAAAAAGATCAATATAATTAAATCAGACAAAATCCGTCCCCCCACAAAGACTTTCTGATTGATTGGAGGAACTGACTTGAAATACCAATAAGAGAAACCCAAAATGACAGTTCTTCGAACTATTATACTCCTGGATTTTATTTTCCTTTCTCCCTCCTCAAGGCATTTTGCACTTTCAGTTATGATGATGATGTACAGACCAGTTTTTTGCCCCTCCCCCGCACCACACATTTGTCTCTGTGCATCTGTAATGTGCTTTCTCTTATTTTTTTAAACTTCTCAATCCATCCCTCAAGAGAGAAAGGAAGAGAGAAAGAGAGAGAGAGAGGGAGGGAGGGAGAGGGAGAGAGAGGGAGAGAGAAGTAATAGTAGTGCAGCAGCAATACCACCCATCAAAATAATCCAGCAAATGTCACTGGATAATAAATATTCCCATGGTAAAGACAACAACAATAACAATAGCAGCAAAATTCATTCTTAACTCTTGGAAGATCAAGTATTTCAGAATGAAAGAGATGGAGAAGTTGGAGGATACAAACTGTCCCAAAGGTGTTTTTTTCCTTTCCAAGAGGCAACTGGACTTTCTGGGTTTTTTTGAAGATGTTTTGCTTCTCATCCAAGAAGCTTCTTCAGCTTCAAAGAAGAAAAAGTAAGTCCAGTTGCCTCTTGAAGAAACATCTTTGGGACAACTATGACCTGGATGACCAAGAATCTCCATTGACATATAATTGACTATCAGACCGACCACCTCCTCCATTGAATATTTAAAATGCATTCTGAAGAATTTCTTGGATTCACTTTGATACACTTATTATCCTTGTCAGACTCTTCCTCTTCCAGCTAATCTTTTGAAATTTCTGTTGCGAGAAGCAGGTTTGTACAAAGCAGAAACTTCTAATAATAACCATCTGAAGCAGCAACACAAAACACTTTCGCTTTCACAAGTACATTTTTGAAAGCAGTAATATAGTGTCAGTTAAACAAAAAAGTTTGCACCATAGAGACTGTAAAATTATTCAAAGGCATTGGTAAAAATAAATACACGGAACACAACTGGTTGTAAAAGCTTTTCTTTTTTTCTCCATCAAGTCTTGGTATCATGTAAGAAGATACTAACATCATAGCAGTTGAAGCTGCTATGTCTTTCTCTGTAGAGTAAAGGCAAGCACCAATATTTTTTTGGGGGGATGGACGGGCAACTAAAGAGTGAAAGTACTCTGCAGTAGTGCTGCTACTGGGGCAAATGCCATGCCATTTTATTGGAATGTATTTGGATTTTTCTTGAGAAGGTGACACAGAGCTGTTCAAGGTCAAATGTGAAGAGAGCTTCTCCAGATGGCACTCCCCATTTGCTTTGGTGAAGCAGACACATTAGGATCAAAAGCCGATTCGGATTCATATGGCACTTAATTTTATTATGAGTAATAAGCTGCCTAGTATTTTTCCTGCATTCCAAGAGCTTCAGGTTTATTTGGCCCTTAAAAATTAATTCAAGCCGGGCAACATTTTATTATTTATTATTGCGTGGGTAAAGTACATTCGCCTCTTAAGTGCACAGGGTGATGCCCAATTCATATATAATTAAAACATCTCATAAAAACAAGAAACACACCATCTATTTGTAACTTATCTGAATAGAGGGTTAACAGAGGGCAAGATAGAGTCCTAGAGTGTCTCCCCCAAAATGGGCCTGCTCTAAGAATTATTCTCTCTTTACTTTCTTCCTCCCTATCATCCCACAATAGCTTTGGAGGAAGGGGAAACATAGGAAGAAACAGATGGGGCTGGGTATGTCTGCTCTGAATCAATCCGAGAGAACCAGTTTGGTGTAGTGGTTAAGACACCAGGCCAGGAACCAGAAGTTCTAGCCTTCCCATAGCCATGAAAGCTGATTGGATGACATGGAGTCAGTCACTCTTTCTCTCAGCCAACTCGTCCCACAGGGTTTTTGTGGAGAAAACTGGGCAGGAGTATTACGTACTTTTGCTGCCTTGAAGTGAGTCAGTCAGTCAGTCAGTCAGTCAGTCAGTCAGTCAGTCAGTCAGGTCAGGTCAGGTCAGGTCAGGTCAGGTCAAGTCAGTCAGTCAGTCAGTCAGTCAGTCAGTCAGTCTGTCTGTCTGTCTGTCTGTCGGTTGGTCTGTCGGTCTGTCTGTCTGTCTGTCTGTCTGTCTGTCTCTGTCTGTCTGTCTGTCTATCTATCTATCTATCTATCTATCTATCTATCTATCTATCTATCTATCTATCTATCTATCTATCTTCATTCCATCCAATTCTACAATATAAAGAAGGCTAAAGAGAAAAAAGATACATTTTTCTGAAATGATTCCATTCAATTTTCCCCTCTCTATGCAGATAAATGTATTTCCCAGCTCAGAATTTGGGGTTCGTGTGTTTACTAAATACACCGTACATTTATCATAAAACATGTGCTTATGTGTAACATACAAAAAGGAGATCATTCTGGAGAAAAAAAAACCTGGAGAAATTTTTTGATGCAGTATCCTTTGGGCTGCAATCCAAAGTTCCCTTTTGAATTGTTTGCATAACTGTAATGCCAAAGTACTTTTCAAGTGTTTCAGCAAAAAATATATAGTCCAGTGGTGGGTTATGACTGGTATGCCCCGATACAGGCGTACCGGTGCCTGCTGGGAGCACCAGGTACCGTTCCGGTACGGTGCTCCGGAGGGCCCACCCTCCCGCCCGACATCCTTATCTGTATTTGAGCCAACTGGGGCTTCTGTGCACACGCACGGAGTGTACTGCGCCTACGCGATGCTCTGCCGAGCAGCTGGAGTATCCCAGATGGTAAGTATGCATGTGCGTGCTGCGCGCGTGCTGCACGTGTGAATGCAGTGGATCCCCGGCCCTGTTGCACCGTACTGATGCAACTCACCGATATAGTCATACTTTTAGAAATAGGAAAGAAAGAAAGCATCACATAATTGAAAGTTATTCAAACTTTATAATAATAGTTCTTTAAGGCTATGAGGGTTGTTTAGGTTTTTGTTGAATCAAAACAATGAAGAGCTAACTACGTCTATTTCTTCAGCAATTTTATATCCCATGCTTCTTGAATAACTTCAGTTATACTTCCCCTCTCCTTCCATTTTGTTCTTTTAAAGCAAAAAAAATTGTACAAGACTAGGATGAGAGAACTAGTGAGAATTGTAGACAAGATTGACCTGTTGACCAGAAATCTAGATTCACTTTGCCTACTCTACCGAATCTCACCAGCCGACCACAGTAAACTGAATAGTTTAGTGTAAAATAGAAGTCCAGAGATATATTGGGAGATGGAGAATCTGTATTGCATATTTCAACAAATGGCTGTAATGGAAGTCACTGTTTAGCCACAAAAGAACTTATTATAGTGGGTATGGCTAGTCCCTCATTTATTGGAAGGAGAATCACACTCCCATGATCCTCTAAGTAGGATCTTTGTGGGGATCAAGGCAGTGTTACAAATAAATGTAATATTAGATCCTGATGATCTCCTTTGGACCATTCCATCTTCCAGTGGTGGGATTCAATTTTTTTTTTACTACCAGTTCTGTGGGTATGGCTTGGTGGATGTGGCTTGGTGGCATGGCAGGGAATGGTATTGCAAAATCTCCATTCCCTCCCGATCAGCTGGGACTCGGGAGGCAGAGAATAGATGGGGGTGGGGCCAATCAGAAGTGGCATTTATTGGTTCTCTGAACTACTCAAAATTTCCACTACTGGTTCTCCAGATTGGTCAGAACCTGCTCAATACCATCTCTGGCACCTTCCTATTTAATAGCGTTTTTTAAAACTGGTTTAAAGCTAAAAGAGTAGAAAGTCTAATGGGCATCTAAGAAAGCACATAGAGTCTCTGTGAACATTATATTGTGTACTCTTGGAATAGTGGAGCTAATCCAGATGAAAACCACTTTTCTAGCCAGGGGTTTATGATCCGGCTTTGATGTTCCTTTTCCCCAGTACAGTATTGCATTATTACAAAAGGTTCTGGTTGCAACAAATGGAGACCAATTTAAACAGCTTTAAATATTGACCCTGCTTGTATCTCCTTGATCCATCCCAGGGAGGTGGATATAGAGGTCACCCAGCAGACATCAGAAAGCCTGAAAGGAGTCGGGGAAACAAATGCCAAGCACCTTTTCCTTTTTGCTCTCTGAACTCTTTTCTTCCAAGTGACATCTTAAGAACAGCTCCTCAAGGTTTTGTTCAGAGTGGCAATTCATAACAGGAGGAAAGGTTGTTGAAGAAAATTCATATTCAATTAGACACAGCTGGCACATTCTCCTCAGGAGGCCTGAGCAAAGAGGCATAATTTCCAATATTTTTCACAGAGCACTCATGAATGCCTTTCCTCACAATAGGAAGCAAGGAAGCAAGTCTGTCTGTCTGTCTGTCTTTTCAAAAAAGCACCTTTCTCTTGTAGAGTGATGTCACTCTTTCAGTGAAGCTGAAGGTGTGTTTGCATCAGTGGTGGGTTTCAAATTTTTTTAGAACCTCTTCTGTAGGTGTGGCCTGCTTGGTGGAAGTGGCTTGCTGGCCATGTGACTGGGTGGGAGTGGCTTGGCAGTCATGTGACTGGGTGGGTGTGGCCAACTTGCAACTCACTTAACAGCACTCTTGCTTAGCAACCAAAATGTTGGCTCAGAAACTCTGGCATTTGAAGCATGCAAGTCTTAAAGCTGTCAAGTTAAAAGACCCTTGCACCCCTAACCCTTTAGAAAAAACCCACCAGGGGTGTTCAAACTTGACAGCTTTAAGACTTTAAGGTTTATATAGGATTCTTAGAGGTGGGCGGGGCAATTAGTGAGTCAGCCAATCAGTGAGCGGTGGGTGGGGCAAGCGTGGTGTGGACGGGTGGGGGGAGGGAGCTGGAACCGGTTCTAAATGGCACGATAGATTTGTGGAACCTCTTCTATAGAGGTTAGAACTGGCAGGAACCCACCTCTGGTTTGCATGGTCTGCTGTGGTAAATTTGACATAATAGATCTCTGAGATTTGATGCATTGAGAAAAGTTCCCAGAGTTTCTAGCTCAAGAAGTATGAAGTAGCTGCTACTTCACCTGTGGCATCCACATCTTTGGGAAATACGTCTTCCATAGTTTTATTGGGTTTTTCCCCCACAGCATTAGAACTCTATTATAATTATAGGAAAAAATCTGAGCCCTTTCTAACTGCCAAGCACTTGCAATTTGGATTGCCATCTGGCATGCTTCTCTAAGTGTAACATGTACCTCCTGGATAGAATTTAAGACTGTGTTTCCCAACCTTGGCAAATTTAAGATGAGTGAACTTCAACTAAGCTGACTGGGGAATTCTGGGAGTTGAAGTTCACCCATCTTAAAGCTGCCAAGGTTGGGAAACACTTGGTTTAAGGCAGGGCTGTCAAACTCCTGGCCCATGGGCCAGTTGCATCATGTGCTGGCCATGCCCATGCCTGGTTTAGCGAAGGGGAAAAAAGTCCCGGTATGTCACGTGATGCCACCACGACGACATGAGTTTTACACCCTTGATTTAAGGCTTCACTCTTCTAAAATGGTGAGAATGGAAGAGAGTTTCATTACAGTTTCCTCCACAGTAACAATCCTATTCTAGACTCTAGGTCAGCAACAAGAATTATACAATAGATGATTTACAAGCAAAATAAAGTTGGTGGAAGAAGACCAGTTTGGTGTAGTCAGAAAGACACCAAGCTAGATCCTGGGTGACTGTGAATTCTAGTCCCGCTTTAGGACTTGGGCCAGTCACCTGTCTCAGTCCTAGGAAGGAGGCAATGGCAAACTGTCACCAAAATCTTGCCAAGAAAAATGCAGGGAGTTGCCAGGAGTCAACACTGATTAAAACACATAAACAAACAAACAAACAAACAAACAAACACACACACACACACACACACACTTGATAGAAGTGATTCCCAAAGTCATTTTGTTATGTCACCACCAATCCCTATATATTCTGCAAGGTGCAATGTTCTGCAATGTTATCTAGCCAAACATTGCAGCCAATTTGTTGTATCTCTTCACTTTCACACAATTACTTTCTTTATTCATCTAATTTTCAGAAAGGTGAGTGAACTGTAGAATAAAAAGGAGCATACACCAAGAATAACGTAGGTACCTAACCCAATGGATATTTTCCTGCTTGTACTTAACTATGCTCTGGCAACATCTTATTTTTTGCTCCGTCCCTATCATAGTTTCATCTCTCCTTAGATGCATCTTTAATTTGACTCAAAGAACAGCGTAAAGGTGTAATCAGTTATACTGGGAACCATTATTTTGGCCAGCTGCAGGTGTGATCAGATTGTAGCACTTACTGGCCCTTTAGGCTTGTGAACTTACACTTCTTTCTTGCTGATCCCTGATCAGCCTCATCTGCCACCATTCTGCTGCTTGGCTCCCTAAATAGTTGGAAATAGCGATGACCGAAATGTAACAAAAACTAATTCCTGGGCTTGAAATATCATAATGGTAAAATGGTGTAATAGGCTAAAATTGTGTGACATTGAAATTACAGCGCCAATCTCGCCCTCGCTGCTGCCTCTTCCACAAAATCTAGAAGCTATCCTATGCTAACAGAATATTAGAAATACTTCTGTCAGTAGCATACTTGTCTGAAAAGCAAATTTGGTGCAGGAAGAAAAGCTGGCCAAAGAAAGATAAAGTTTAGAAAGGAGCCAAATTTGGACAATATAACTGAAAACATTACACTGTAAGAATGAAGAGAATTGCCTTTCCCTCAAGGGGGAACATAATATAATCATAGTAGTATATCTTGCACAATATAACATATGTATGCCATTGACTTTGAGAACTTAAGCCAGGTGGATCATTCTTACCAAAGTGGTCATAACAACAGAAGGAAAAACATCCGGAACAAAAATCCCTAACACATCCTTATAGGAGGGACAGCTGAACCCTGGCTCAGAATATTGCTGATTGCTCCATTCTAAGCCCTCTCCCTCCTCTGAGTACATTTACCCAGAATGCAGCCTTAACTCTAACCCTTCCTTCTGCTTTTCTGCATGTACATGTAGTCAAATGGCCACTGCTGGTAAACCTGGGGGATGGATGGAAGTCTACCTTCCTTCCATCCTCC
Source organism: Thamnophis elegans (assembly GCF_009769535.1). NCBI lineage: Eukaryota > Metazoa > Chordata > Lepidosauria > Squamata > Natricidae > Thamnophis > Thamnophis elegans. The sequence continues at coordinate 39,211,933 of NC_045541.1, forward strand.
AGCATTACCAGCCATTATTTGCATGCTTTTCCTACTTTGCTTTTGTTTTTAACTTTATTGATCTTTTTTTTGGGGGGGGGGGGGCGGTAGACCAAACTGGCTGTCAATTTATTCAGTTTAGGTTATAAGAACAAAAGAAAAGCAAAATAGCAATAGCAATAGCAATAGCAGTTAGACTTATATACCGCTTCATAGGGCTTTCAGCCCTCTCTAAGCGGTTTACAGAGTCAGCATATCGCCCCCACAGTCTGGGTCCTCATTTTACCCACCTCGGAAGGATGGAAGGCTGAGTCAACCCTGAGCCGGTGAGATTTGAACCGCTGAACTGCAGATAACAGTCAGCTGAAGTGGCTGCAGTACAGCACTCTAACCACTGTGCCACCTCGGCTCTATAAACAAGTACACAAGAAGGGACAGGGGGAGGACCCTAGATATAAAAGTCTTGTACCCACTTGCCATATTTCTGCTGCAATGCTGTGACTTGTAGATTCTCCCCCCCCCCACTCTCATTTTTTGGGTGATATGTTGAAGAGAGCAGCAAAACTATTCACCCTTCAGTCTCTCCAAAGCAAGTTGAAATCAATTGCATTTACCTCTACTTAAAGGTAAAGGTTCCCCTTGCACATATGTGCTAGTTGTTCCTGACTCTAGGGGGCGGTGCTCATCTCTGTTTCAAAGCCGAGGAGCCACCGCTGTCCGAAGATGTCTCCATGGTCATGTGGCTGGCATGACTAAACACCAAAGGTGCATGGAACGCTGTTACCTTCCCAAGATGGTCCCTATTTTTCTACTTGCATTTTTATGTGCTTTCGAACTGCTATGTTGGCAGAAGGTGGGACAAGTAACAGGAGCTCACTCCATTACGCGGACCTAGGGATTCGAACTGCCAAACTGCCAACCTTTCTGATCAATGGAAAGCCTAACCACTGAGTTTTATTCACTTATCCACTTACCCACTGAGTCTTAGCCACTGAGCCACCGTGTCCCTCTATCTCTACTTCTGCTAATCTGAAAGAGATTACCAAGATCACCAGATGCCAACAGATGCTCTGTCTAGATGATTAAGAGCAAAGTGTAAACATTATCAACAAAATTCAGTCAGCATTCCATTTTTTGGAACGACCACAGCTTCTGGGGTTACAAAATCTCCACCCCAAAAGGGAAAATTAAACAAATTCCTAAGACTCCTGCCTACATTTGCAGTACACATTGTGTACATTGTCTGCCCCCAAATCTTTGCAGTTGCTAAGAGAGAGAGCTACAAAACAGTCAAGCATTTCCTTTGCTGTAATTTATTTTATTTTATTTAGTGTATGGCATGTAATGAGGTCATGCAATCACTGATATACAACACTAATAAAACTCATAGAAACACAAACATAAATTTAAATAAAACATCAGCAAGTGTGTCTGTGTGTATAAATTTCTGCCAATCTGAAAAAGTTTACCAAGTTCATCAGATGCCAATATGTGTGTGTGTATGTGTGTGTGCATATGCACACACACAATATAAAAGTTAAAATATTAAGATAAAATCACAATATGGCATCCTAGAATCAATAGAATAGGTATTATAGCTCAATATCTAAGGAAGATAATAATCGAACTGCTTCTGGTGTGGCTCCAATGATATCATCCCGGATGCCTTGAAATTTCCTGAGGAGACATTCTTGAACTATATGTCTACGGAGATTCTCTGTCATGCAGATCATGGTTGTCCCAAAGGTGCTTTTTCAGGAGGCAACTGGATTTTCTTGTTTTGTTCTTTGAAGACATTTCAATTCTCATCCAAGAAGCTTCTTAAGCTCTGACTGGATGGTGGTGAATGGAAGGATTTATATTCCTTGCAGACAGCTGGTCATTTGCATTTTTTTAGAGGGTCATTGAGGCCACTTGGAGGTTTATCTGTGTCCTCAGGGTCATCTGAGTAGTGCAAATGGGTGTGGAACTTTCTTGGAATTGCTGAAAAGACAGTACTGTAGACTGGAGATAGATTATATATCCCTCTCCCTTCTGAGGGATGTTCAATCTTGAACTGTGTTATCATTAGTTCCAGTGCACCGCCCACACATTGTGTGCTCTCAGCCATCCCCCTCTTCAAGAGCTTTGCTTTAGTTCTGGACATGGCTTGCAATTTGCTGTAGTCAAGAGCTCCTACAAATGGAGATACACTATATTGCCAAAAGTATTCGCTCACCCATCCAAATAATCAGAATCAGGTGTTCCAATCACTCCCATGGCCACAGGTGTATAAAATCAAGTACCTAGGCATGCAGACTCTTTTTACAAACATTTGTGAAAGAATGGGTTGCTCTCAGGAGGTCAGTGAATTCCAGCGTGGAACTATGATAGGATGCCACCTGTGCAACAAATCCAGTTGTGAAATTTCCTCGCTCCTAAATATTCCACAGTCAACTGTCAGCTGCATTATAAAAATGTGGAAGTGTTTGGGAATGACAGCAACTCAGCCACGAACTGGTAGGCCACGTAAACTTGTCCAACATCAGTGTGTGACCTCACAAATGCGCTTCTGGAAGAATGGTCAAAAATTCCCATAAACACACTTCTAAACCTTGTGGACAGCCTTCCCAGAAGAGTTGAAGTTGTTATAGCTGCAAAGGGTGGACCAACGTCAAATTGAACCCTATGGATTACGAATGAGATGTCACTTACAGTAAGTTCATATGCGAGTAAAGGCAGGTGAGCGAATATTTTTGGCAATATAGTGTATGTTGCAATCTGGCATACAGTAGGTGTGTGCTGGAAAGTGACAAAGCAAACTGGGAGAGAGGAAGATTGCTTTGAATCTGGGAATTGAGGGCTAAATAAAAATTCTCACCAACCTGAACACCTTAGCTCACAGTTGGAAAGGAATGGCTTTGTTCCAGTCTCGAATAAATAATAGCACAACCGAAATCAAGCCAAACCAGAACAAATTTAATTGAGAGCAAATTTGGTCTAGTGATTAAGACATTAGGGACTAGGCCAAGGTTGTCCCGGCCCATAGGCCAGATGCGTCCCGCACTGGCTATGCCCACACCCACACTCCCAATATGTCATATGACGCTGCCATAACATGAGTTTGACACCTCTGGACTAGGCTAAAAAGCAGACGACTGAGTTCAAGTCTCACTTCAGCCAGCTGGGTGACTTTGATCCAGTTGTTCTTTCTCAGCCACACCCACCTACCTCATAGAGTTGTTGTAGGGAAAATAAGAGAAGGAAGGTGAATTGGATAAGTTTTCTGCTTTGAGTTATTTATAAAAATAAAGGTGGGATATAAACAAAATAGATAAAAATGATACTAAAAAGAAAGCTCATGTTTCAGTTCTAAATATCCACTGATGCTTAAGGATTTTGCTGAAATCTATTTTGTTTCCTTGAGATATTACAATTTCCTAGATTCTTTTCTGAAAAGTGTGCCTAGCTTGGTCAGATATGCTGACTTTTTTTTTATTATGGACTCTAGGAAAGTTGGGGTTTGAGAAAATGGGTGATAAGGAACTGGTTTGGAGAAAATAGGTGGTTTCTTATGGCTTTGAAGTTCTTGCTCCTAAGTCCTGGGCAGAAAGTTTTCTTTTATCCTGTTTTCCCCCAAATAAGACCTCCCCAGATAATAAGCTCAATGGGGCCTTTGAGCGCATGAGCTAAAATAAGCCCTCGTTTAAAATATTGCAACACAGCAGCAACCATGAGGTGACCATGCTTGCCATCTCCTACACCTCAAAAATAATAAGACCTTCCCAAAAATAAGGCCAAGGGCCTTATAAAACCCTGTCTTATTTTTGGGGAAACATGGTAGTAGTAATTTATTGCTAAGCATGAAATATTTTCATGTAGGCTTTTAAGAGCCAAATGTAAATGTATTTAATGAGCCACGACAGCATTGTGACAAGGTTGGGAATGGGGGGGTGAAAGAGGCTTTAAGCAGCAGAGGCAGACAAAGGTATTAGATTTCAGTCTGCAGCAAATCCAGATACAAAGAGGACTGAGACAGTGGGGCCCATCTAAGAGTAGGTGTCAAATTCTAATAGCTTCAACAGCTGTAACCTGTTTATGAACTGAAATGAAGTCACAACTACCAGAAATCTAGGCAGCTGTCATCTCTGTTGGGCCCAGAGTGGAGAGAAGGAATCTGGATGAAACAAAAATTCTGATTAGGAGACTTATTTCACATTTAAAAAGGGACATGGGAGTTGGTCAAGTTTGGGCCACCTACTTTGCACCACACAAAATTAACCTGAGACATTCAGTAGGAACAAAAGGTCTTCAAACTTGGATACTTTAAGACTTGTGAACTTCAACTCCCAGAGTTTAAGACTTGTGGAGTTGAACTCTGAGAGGGTGGAAGTGGACTTGCATTTTTTCACTTATTCTTCCATGCAGTTAGGAAGGGGGAAGGTGTAAGAAAAGCCAAGATAGTGACCATCAACAGATGATCAATATCCTCCTCCTTTTTTACAGTGTTGTCTGTGCCATGTAGAAAAAAGGGGCAGGGCTTTGATCAAGGTGTTGTGGCTGCCATCTTGACCCTTCGATAAAGAGTCAAGAAGATGATCTGAGAAGGGGAAGATTCATTACCAAGGCAACCAGTAGTTAACATTGCTTAAGCCAAAATGAAGAGGGAAAGTGGTCAACTGTTACAACCTTTTTTTGCCACAGTTGTTAAAGTTGTTGAAGTGTGAAAGCACCCATTTGTGTAAACATCAGAGAAAGACAAGGCACAGGGAAGAACGAGGGAGGAATTATCCAATGACAAACTGGTCCACATATTTGTCAGCTGTTCAAGAGGCCTAGTCAAGAAATAGACACCACAGGGATTACAGGAATTCTACTATATTGTTGTTGTGTAGAATAACAGAACTTGAAAACCTGCCAGAATTTGACTCTGCTTTCTCTTGTTATTTCAAACAATACCAAGGAAAGATTATTTTGAGTCTCTCTCTCTCTCTTTTTGGCTTCTTCCTTCCCTGGGACTACGCTGTGGCTGGTTTTCTTTTACTGATTCTCCAAAGGATCCTTCTACAAGACCAGCCAATTAACTTTCCCTACCCTGTGTGGACTGGAAGGGCAAGAAGCAGGGGAATGTCCAGTCAGGCCTCGCAGGAATTATATTCTGGTACTAGCCCAGCCTGGAATTTGCATTGGGATTTCTGAACTTTGTTTAAAATACAGAAAAGAACAGTAAGGGAGAGAAGCAATTTTGGCCACTGTATAGAAGCAAGCTTAATCTCACTACTAGAAAATCAAACTGGTTTCAAAAGGAGTTTTTGTGCAGAGTTGCAAACAGTGTTACAGCCCCAATTAGTAATACAGGTAACCCTCAAACTACAACCTTTTGTTTAGTGACCGATTAAAATTAACAACACTGAAAAAAGTGACATATGACCATTGTAGCATCTAAGTAGTCACATGATCAAAATTAGATGCTTGGCAACTGGCATGTACTTAGGACGGTTGCAGTGCCCTGGGGTCATGTCAGGAGTGGGTTCTGGCTGCTGCCATTGCTGGTTCGCTCAGGGCCGCACCACCCGTACTTCTGCACATGTGCAGAAGCAAAAAACAAGATGGCAGTGCATACGATGCCACCAATAGAAGCGATTCATGGGTGTGGCAGGCCAAGTTACCACCTACTTGGCCAAACCAGTCCAAGCCGGTAGGAACCCACTTCTGGGTCATGTGATCACCTTTTGTGACTTTTTGACAAGCAAAGTCATGGGGGAGCCAGATTCACTTAGCAACCAGGTTACTAATTTAACAATTGCAGTGATTCACTTAACAATTGTGGCAAAAAAAGGTTGAAACTTATTTAACAAATGTCTTGGTTGGCAAGAAAAGTTTTGGGTTCACTTGTGGTCATAAATTGAAGATTACTTGTACCTTGTTTTGTTACAAGACTATAGGCCTTGGAAGACAATCTGAGTGCTAGGGAGGGGAATAGCAAAAGAAAATTTAAAAAAAGTTTGTGTCAGGCTATAAACAACACACTGAGTAAATGGTGTCCCTTTTTTCTGATTCTGATATATTGGCTATTATTTAGATGTTCTATATGTGGTTTCAAAAATTCTAATTATTACAGGGGGAAAAATCTCATGTAATTGAGTGGAATAAAGATCATTTTGGTTGGGTTTTTAAGCTTCAAGGCTGATACAATTGAGATGTTGGTATTTATTTACATCTTGAAATACTGTATATGAATCACGTGTTATTCTTTTATTGGTGCTTTAATGTGTTTCATTGTCATTTTCATTGTCTGTGGCTAGGAACTACAAAAGCGGGATGTGTCACCAGCCTCTCTGAATCTCCATGAATGTATTTCAGAAAAGGAACCATTCTGGTCTTTAACAGCATGAAAATAACAAGGTGTCTTGGAGAGTCAATCATTTGCAGGAAACTAAGGAAGTTACAGAGAAAAGTGAAGAGCTAAACAAATTTATTATAATTTTTGATAATCACCACTAACTCTGTGCTAACGTTCAGGGGAGTACTTCACTTTGATGAAAGCTCCACCAAAGCAACCTCTTGGAACTGCCGGTACTTCAGAAAACAATGTACTATAGCTTCTGTGCCTCTGAAAGCAAAGTGAAAAAGCCACATGCATGCCTTTCATCTGCCTCAATTGTCTCCTCCTGTAATTATTCTGGTAACCAGAAGAGATTTCTGATGGGCTCCAGAAAGTACAAGTTGCTTCTGGCCATCAGAGCTGCCAAGCAATGCATCAAAATGATGCCATCCAGTACCTCCTCAATACAAATCAGGCCATCTCTTTGCCTCAGTGAAGCCCATTCAGCTGATCCATACAGGCCTAATAAGTTCATAGGGGTGAGATGTATAGCGTCTAACTCTGTGAAACTTAGGGTGGTATTTGCGGCACTCTAGGTTGGGGTCAGTGACTGAAAGGCATTTTGCTCTAGAGCAGGGATGTCAAACTCAATTTCATTGAGGGCCACCTCATGTGTCTGACCTTGGGGGGCCGGGATGGGTGTGGCAGGGGTGGGCATGGCTAGCTCAATGTCACTCATGTCAGGGGAGCCTATGGTGACCCAATTGTTCTGCCAGCAAAAATAGGCTCTCAAGCTCTGTTTTTGGCTGCGACAGCCTCCTGCAACCCTCTGCCAATTAAAATGGAGCTCTGTTTTCATGGGCCGGTCCTTTGCTGTTTCCAGGGTGGCCCTGCAGGCCAGATTTAAGCACCTTGTGGGCCAAATCTGGCCCCCGGGCCTTGAATTTGACACCCTTCCTCTAGAGGTTGCAGATTTTGCTTTTGAAGAGTGAGGGAAAATGGTATTCTTGGCAATGCAGGCACCAAGACTGGCAGGAAAAAAATAAGGACAAAGAAAACGAATTTGATTGCTTTCAATTACATCATATTTTGATGTATTTCAAGTGGTTTTAAGAATTTGCAACTTCCCCTGTGCTGCTGCTCAACATTTAGTTATGCAATCAGTGCATGAAGTACCAAGTAAAATGGAACAGAGCCCTCTTTAAGCAGTTTACAGAGTCCACATATTGCTCCCAACAATCTGGGTTCTCATTTCACCAACCTTGGAAGGATGGAAGTCTGAGTCAACCTTGAGCCAGTCAGGTTCGAACTCCTGAAATGAGCAGTGAGTTAGCCTGCAGTACTGCATTCTAACCACTGCACCACCATGGCTCTAGAGAGAGCTTTTAGAACAAGAGCATGGAAGATAAAAGATGAAATCAAGAGATCAACTGAATGCAGAGGGATTTAAGCTTCCATTGGCTTTTATAAGTACAGTTAGAAGAAAGATTTAAGGTAGATAATTTGGAAGATATAATTTGAAACTAAACTGTGTACAAATGATGAGTATGACTTTGCCAAAATGTATAAACCTTTGTTGAAATTTGAAACAGAAGAACAAGTTATGATAAAATGGGTTAAGAACTTTGAACGTAATATACAGATTGGAACAATGGGGAAAATTTGGTTGAAAAGATTGAAATTTACATTATGTCATAGTTTGAAAGATAATTTTTATATAAATGTACTAAATGAAGTTCAAATTTATGTTGGAAATGTGGAAAACATGAAGGGTCATTTTATCATGCCTATCAAACTTGTGAGCTAGAAAATTTTGGGTTCAAATGTTACCGTGATGTAAACAAAATTTAAACATTAATATTTAATTAAAGCCATAATATTTCTTGCTTGGACTAATGGACACACAATAAAAAAAGACTTGATTGCTTTTGTAACATGGTAAATAAAGCAAGATATTATATGCACAAACATGAAATAACCTACAAGAGAGGAATGATTGGTGAAGATGACAGAATTTGCAGAGATGGCAAAACTGACGTGCTTGATTAGAGAAAAGGCAACAGCTACATTTGTCAGGGATTGGAAATCCCTTATGGACTTTTTGATGAAAATGGAAAAAAATGAATTTGTGATTTATGCGTTTGGTAGAAAAGATAGAATATAGAAAGAAGTGAGCCATGATATAATCTAGAGAGAGAGGATAAAGTATGAATACATTTATAACTGTTCTAAAGAAAATCAGAAACCACTTCTTTATATCTTCTTTTTTCTTTCCTTGTCTTTTTCTTTTATTTCTTTTCTATTTATTTAGCACTTTTACTTTTCTTTAGCTGCCCCTTTCTTTAAATTTGCAGTTTTTTTACTTTATAAAAAATTTCTGTAGTAAAAATTAATGAAAAAAATGAACATCCGATACAAATAAGTTCTTTCTTCTTTCAGATCTTGAATCTCACATCTGAACTGGATTTTGACTGATTCCCCTACTGCCAATAATTATGACAATAAACTGTCATAATAGAAATGATGTTATTTTTCTTGTTACTTTACACAGTTGTTTTCATGACCAAGACTCTTTAAAGTGGGTCCATGTCACTTCTAAACTTCTAAATGTGTGGAATTCTACAATTTGTGTTGTATGTCTGTCCATCCTTCCACCTCCCTATACTAAAAATGGGCAAAAGCAGTGGTGGATTGCAAATATTTTTATTACCAGTTCGAGCTCACTCCCTGGGCCATGTGTACTCATGCGCAATGCTTCTGTGCATGCACAGAAGCGTACGGGTAGGTGCGTGGGGCCTCCCACCGCCATTACTACTGGTTTAGCTGAACCGGGCCTAACCGGCAGCAACCCACCATTGGCAAAAAGGTCTAATTGAATAAAATTCCAACTTTCTAATACAAAATGAAATTTCTGACTTTGGTTTTTAGCACAGGATTGTACACTCAACTGATTTCTCTGATAGACAATTTCCCTCTTTGTGTGTGTGTGTGTGTTCTATTTGATGTAAAGACCCACCAGAAGCAATATAACACAAAAGTTATTGGTGCAGAACTTTGCAAATGTCTAGTTCTATGCCTCCAGCATAGAGACATAGAAAGTGAATTGCAGGGAACTCTGAAAGCTGTGGTGGCATGGGAGGACTCACATCTCCTTTGGGATCATCTTCTGATGATCCCAGGTGTTGTGTACCTTCCCTTTGGGTGGGGGTGGGAGTCTTTGCTATATTATCTTTTTGCTCTGCTGCTATTGCTAAATTTCTTTTGTGGTTTATATGTTCCTTAGGTTGCCAAGGTAACATACAGTAACTCTACAGAATGTGGAGATCATACAGAATAACACAGGCATTATGTAAATATAGAAACAAAGAAATTATATTGACTTTAATTGGATAACTAAAAAGTAGGCCTTCAACAGGTTCATGTATTTGAGTAGATTATCTATATCTCATTAATACTAGCTTTAAGGTAAAGGTTCCCGTTGCACATATGTGCTAGTTGTTCCCGACTCTAGGGGATTGGTACTCATCTCTGTTTCAAAGCTGATGAGCCATCACTGTCCGAAGATGTCTCTGTGGTCATGTGGTCGGCATGACTAAATGCCGAAGGTGCACAGAACGCTGTTACCTTCCCACCAAAGTGGTCCCTATTTTTTCTACTGTTAGGTTGGCAAAAACTGGGACAAGTAGCAGGAGCTCACTCTGTTACATGGCACTAGGGATTTGAATCACTGAACTGCAGACCTTTCTCTCTCTCTACAGAGAAATCGGTAGACTAGGGCTCTGCCCCTTTCTTTGACCTATCCTTCCCCCTACATTTCCAAATTCAGCCTGTGAGTGGATGCCTAAATGCTGCCCTTCTTTGATTGACATTTCCATCATTCTTTATTACTACTCAGTCCTCGCATGAGAATATAGTTACCGTATACATCTGTTTGTGTCTGTGGATTTTTAAAAATTGTTTCATGATATAGAATTAGAAGGCTGTGTTCTTAATTTTTTAAAAGAAAATATCTTTATGTATATATTTTAATTTTATTTCCTGAAATGGAGGAAGAGAGAGAGTATACGTACATCTCTCAGAGTTATTAATGATTGAGAGGGCATATAAACCTGGTAAATAAATAATACCTAAACACATGTGCCTATATATATATATATATATATATATATATATATATATATATATATATATATATATATATATATATATATATATATATATATATATATATATATATATATATATATATTTCAAATATAATATTTGAGGATACATGTGTTTAGGTATTATTTATTTACCAGGTTTATATGCCCTCTCATATATATGTATAGGTTTATATGCCCTCTCATACATACACACACACACACACACACACACACACACACACACACACACACACACACTGGTCTTGTTGTATTCGGGTCTTTTCCTGTGTAAGATAGAGATTATCTTGGCAACGTTTCAGCGAGGTCTCACTCGCCATCTTCAAGCTGGGTTTTGGGCTTAAGGTGTGATCGGAGCTGCCATCTTTCTATAAATCTTGGTATGTGGGGGTGGAGTTTCAGTAAGTGGAATGATTGGTTGTGTGGTTGCATCATGATTGGTAGATTGGTGCTGATTGGTGCTGGCTGTGTGTTGTTTCGTGTTGTAATGGCCTGGGTGGTGGGTGGGGCTCGTTTGTTGACTAGGGCTGGTTTCCAGATGTCTGGTAGGTGGGAGGTATCATCACGTTTATTCATGTTGTGGGGGTGTTTCTCTATTTTGATGGCTTCCATAATTATTCTCTTGTTGAAGTGTTCTGTTTTGGAGATTAACCTGGTTCCTTCAAAATTAATTTCATGTCCTGTAGCTTTAAGGTGCTGGAAAAGGGAGGAAGTTTTTTCTTTTTTTTCTTACTGTGTTCTTGTGTTCTGCGGTGCATGCATTTATTCTCCTGTTCGTTTGTCCTATGTATGTTGCAGTGCAGATTTTGCATGGTATTTCGTACAGTCCTTGGTTTTCTAGCTGGATTTTGTCTTTGGGGTTTCTTAAGATGTTGGCTATGTTTTGGTCAGTATTGAAGGCTGTCTTGATATTGTGTTTGTGGCGAATTTTGCTGATTTTATCTGGGGTGACTTTGATGTAAGGGAGCAGGGCGATGCTGTTGTCCTGTTCTGTGTCTCGGTTCTTGGGGGGGGGGGGTGTCTCCATTTGGATTAGGCTGGTAATTGTTTTTCTTTGGAATCTGTTGGAGATTAATACGTTTGTATGTAATTCAGTTTTCCGGTGGTCTTTGTTGGCTAGGCATTTGGTTGTGAAGATGAGGGTCTTGGCTACAGAGTTGATCTGTGCAGGGTGGTGATGAAATTGTGCATTTAAGTAGCAGTTAGTGTGGTTTTTTCCCTGGTAGATTGTGTGTCCTAGGGAGCCATTGGGTTTTTGTAGATTAGGATGTCCAGAAAGGGAAGTTGGTTGTTTGCTTCTATGAATTGTATTTTGGGGTGTAGGCTGTTGAGATGTGTGAGGAAGTTGTCCAGTTTTTCTTTCCTTTGTGGCCAAATCACGAAAGTGTCATCAACATATTTAAGCCAGAGTTTGGGTTTGTGTTCAGATTTATCTAAGGCGTTAGTTTCAAAATGTTCCATGTATAAGCTTGCGATGATATGTGAGAGGGGTGATCCCATGGGTACTCCTTCTATCTGTTTGTATCTTTGTCCATTATGGATGAAGTATGTATTGGTTAGGCAGTGGTTGGTCAGGTCCAGGATGTGTTTAGGGGGGTTGTGTTTGTTCTGGATAGTTGTCAAGGTTTCTTTTATAGGCACTTGAGTGAAGAGGGATATGATATTGAAACTCACAAGTAGGTTGCTGGGTTGTAGGTTTTGTTTCTTTATTGTTTCTATGAAGTGGAGTGAGTTTTGTATGTGTGAGGTGATAGATTCTGCATAGGGTTGGAGTTGTTTGGCGAGGCATTTGGCAAGATTCTGTAGAGGTGGGCCTATGGAGCTGACTATGGGTCTGAATGGTGTTCCTTCTTTGTGTATCTTGGGGAGGCCATAGAGTTTTTGGGGCATCTGGAAGATTTCTCTCTGGGGATGATTCTTTGCTGGATCTCTTCACTGATGGAAGAAGCTTTTATTTTGGATTTGGTGTTTTTTTTCAGGTAGGTGGTGGGGTCTGTGTTTAGAGGTTTGTAAACGGGGTCTTGGAGTAGGTTCGATAGTTTGGCTTGGTAGACGTGTTCATCACCACTGTGGCGTTAACTTTGTCTTCTGGGAGAATGATTATGTTGTTGTCTTTCCTCAGGTTGGTGAATGCTATTTCTTCTTGTTGCTGTAAGTTGCTTCTGGGTGGTTTACTGGAGCAAAGGACGTTGCTGACTGCAAGTCTGATTTCAGCTAGAAAACCAAGGAGTCTACGAAATACCATGCAAAATCTGCCCTGCAACATACAAAGGACAAATGAACAGGAGAATAAATGCATGCAGAGGGCTGCTGGGGGCTGAAGGAAGGAAAAAAGGCCTAAATGTTTGCAAAATATGGCCCGTTTTTCGCAAAAATGGGATGCAGGGGCAGGGTTTCAGGAGGTCAAAAATGGCTGTATTCAGTGTATAAGACGCACCAACATTTCCACACTCTTTTAAGGGGGAAAACGTTGCATCTTATACACCGAAAAATATGGTATTTGTAAAAAAACAAAAAAAACAAATGTGGGATACAAATAAACAGAGGAATATGATCACAACAGTGGGGGTTTTTTTGTCATTGATATGGTCTAATGAATGGACTCTATGCACATCAAGTATTTCGTTCTACTTTGCTCTACTTTGTGTTAGAATCATTTGGTTCTGTCTGGAGATGGTAGCATAAAGCAGCTGGTAGCACACATACAGTGGTACCACTTGCCAAACTTTGACAGTGCTGATGATCTGTTTGTGGAAGGGAAGCCACAGGGTGTCCCTGATTGCCACCCGAAGAAGAGCTGTTGGAAGTGTCAGTACAAACCATCTGTATAAAACAGCAAAACAAAACCATAACCATGTTCACATGTGGAAACTTAATTAGATGATTTGAGCATAGAAAATCAGTGCAATTAATTTACAGCACAATAATGCATTCCACGATAACTTTCTTTTTTTAAAAAAAAAAGATAACAAACAAACTAATAATTAAGGGAAAAAGAGGAAAAGCAAGCAGAGAACAAAGCCAAAAGTGCGGAGAAAAAAAAAGAAAGTAAAAATAAATATAAAGACATGACTTCTGATTTACTTTTACAACAATTCTAGATGTAAATTTAATGACCTTTTACTTAGGGTTACTTAAGATTACAACGTAATTTTAATTTTTTCTATTATCTGCTACTTTTTTTCTAATCAAACCTGTGTATCCTAATTTCAAAACGAATTGCCAATCAGCATTAAAATTAATCAGTGTCTTTTCTCTAAAGCGGTCAATTTCACCCTCTCAGCAAGCTTCATCGTCTTCACCACCCACTCTTCTTTGGTGGGTAGTGTTAAATCTGCTAATTTATAGCACAATCGTGTAAAGATTACTCAGCAGTAAACTTCGTGGTATTCACTGGTACTTGGAAATAAGCTTTATTATATTCAGTGGTACTCAGAAGTAAGCTTTATTGTATTCAATGATCAATTGTTCCCAAGTAATTTTGTGTAGGATTGCAGATTTTATCTGGAACCTGCTCAATCAAGTCATTCCAATCCTTTGATGGAATGGCATGTGTCTCTCTATCTTTCAGGCTCTGTTTTCCTTTACTCTGGATGGATAGGAAAGCTTTCAGAATATGATAATATAATAGCATAGGCAGAGACGTCTATGGAGATTCTCAGTCATCCAGGTCATGGTTGTCCCAAAGGTGCTTTTTCAAGAGGCAACTGGACTTTCAGGTTTTTCTTTGGAGATGTTTCGCTTCTCATCCAAGAAGCTTCTTCGGCTCTGACTGGTTGGTGGGGAATCAAAGTATTTATATTCCTTGCAGACAGCTGGTCATTTGCATTCTTTTAGAGAATCATTGAGGCCACTTGGAGGTTTATCTGTGTCCTCGGGGTCACCTGAGTAGTGCACATGGGTGTGGAGCCTTCTTGGAACTGTTGAAAGGATTTAGTCTGGAGACAGATGATGTCGCATCCCTCCCCCCTCTGTTGGGAGAGGGCTGTTCAGTTTTGACATAGTTGGTCTCTTTGACCCTTCTTTCAAACCAGTGGTCCTCTCTGTCCAAAATGTGGGCTTTTCTGTCTTCAAAGAAAAACCAGAAAGTCCAGTTGCCCCTTGAAAAATCATCTTTGGGACTTTAGCTCAAGGTCACATGGAGTGGGAGCAAAACTATAGGTAAATGGGGATGAGGAATAATGGAAATTGATCAAGGAGAGATTCAACCTAGAAATAAGGAGAAATTTTCTGACAGTGAGAACAATCAACCAATGGAACAGCTTGCCTTCTTTGGCAAGCTGTTTGGGAGCGTCATCAGTGGAGGCTTTCAAGAGGAAACTGGACTGCCATTTGTCAGAAATAGGGTAGGGGCTCCTGCTTGGGTGGTGGCTTGGATTAGATGACCTACAAGGTATCTTCCAACTCTGTTAACCTGTAAGGCCCTATTAGATGGAACCAAGTCCTATACCATGATCTGTGAATGATTCCATAGCAGAATTTTGCACTTAGAGTGAAAGTTCTAATAGTATCTTGAAAGATCAGATCCTAAGTTCTATCAGGCACTAGGGTTACATGGTGGATAGTATAGAATGGTGACATACCAGTCTTTCACTTCATCTCATGCTGTGAAACTTCACTTCTCTTGAAATATACCTAGCACCTGTGAGAGAATTTCACATTTGTAAGTATTTACTAACAGCTGTGGGGAATGTCCGACATTCTGGCCATTGCGACTTGCAGTGCTTCAGAAGAATGTAGCTGTTCCAGACTTAATAAAATGTCTAAACTAAACATTCATACATTTTTAATATCTTTCAAGCAGTAATCAATTGTGTTTTTATAGAAAAAACAAAACCAGATATAAAAGTTTATGGAGATTTCAGCTTGCTCTGGAATCTGACAGCTGAAATGGCCAACAAAGGCTAACTTGAGCCAATCCAAAAGGGAAGCCCTCATACGCAAAGAGGCTTTGTGAAAATATCAGCTTTCGTGCTGCTGAGTCAGCTGTCTTGGGACCAAAATGATATTGTCAAGCATGAATAATATCCCAAGAAAAATGATGTTTCAGTCAGTCCATTTTCAAACAGAGATCAGTGTATTCAACCTGATTCAACATTTCTGTTCCAGCTGACAGGCCTGACTGGGCTTTGAACAGGAGGTTATTTTGCTGAAGTCAGAAAATCTGTTTTTTTCTTCTTCTTTTGCTTACGCATGAGCCTCTAGTCCAGTGGTGGGTTTAAATTTTTTTTAGAACCTCTTCTGTACGTGTGGCCTGCTTTGTGGGAGTGGGTTGCTGGCCATGTGACTGGGTGGGAGTGGCTTGCCAGCCATGTGACTGAGTGTGAGTGCCTTGGCAGTCAAGTGACTGGGTGGGCATGCCAACTTGTAAAATTTGGTGAAACTCACTTAACAATGTTCTTACTTAGCAACCAAAATGTTGGCTCAGAAACTCTGGCATTTGAAGGACGCAAGTCTTAAAGCTGTCAAGTTACAAGACCCTTTAGGAAAAAAAAACCCAGGGGTGTTCAAACTTGACAGCTTTAAGATTTTAAGGTTTAGATAGGACTCTTAGAGGCGGGTGGGGCGATTGGTGAGCCAGCCAATCAGTGAGCGGCAGGCGGGGCAAGCGTGGTGCAGACGGGCAGGGGGAGGGAGTTGGAACCGGTTCTAAATGGCATGGTAGATTTGTGGAACCTCTTCTATAGAAGAGATTAAAACTGGTAGGAACCAACCCCCGCTCTAGTCAAAATTTGAGTAGTGCTCCCTTTTCTAAAACAACAGGCTTAAAATCTTCTTTGTTCTGTAATCATGACAACATTTGTCAAATAAGTTTGAATACTAGCTAATTGCTTCATGTCAAGCTAGTTTTCCTGGTTCCAGAATTTTCAATTGTTAGAAATAACATTTGTCTTAGAATGGAGGCATAATTTATTCAGAATGTCATATGTGCTTTTAACTGAAAGAAAACCCAAATAAGATTTATGTAAAAACCAATCTCTCTCTCCCCTCCCCTCTCAAGAGAAAGAAAGAAAAGAAAAGAAATCTGGTTTATGAAGACTGCCCTGACAACTGACAGCTACTCAGTTGTTAAGTGAAGAGGTTGCAAAGAGAAATCACAACCCTGCTTATGATTTTATTCCAGCTTTCCTTTGTATTACAGACCTGTGATGGTCATCAGCGTGAGGATTTTACAAAGTTACTTTCTCATCACCGTCATAACTGTGAGTGGTTACTGCACAAGGCAGTTGCTAAACAAGGACTATCGGTGTATTCCAATTAGCACAAATTTGGATTAATTCCATTTGATATAATAGGCTGTGTAATCATTACCTCTTTGAAGTCATTAGTCATTACCCCTTTGAAAGTTTGTGAGGAATGTTTTAGCAATAAAGACAGAAGTTTCTGATGTTTCTAAGGAGGCCCCTTCAAACAACCAGACATAAAAGCAACCGTAAAGCTATGTCCATTCATAGTCTTTGAAATATAAAACTGGGAACTCCCACCACCATGAAATGTGTGGCATGCCAAGCAATGTTTTCAGCAACTTAAGCCCTTATTGTTCTTCCAGCAGTAAAGCTCCATTGTTAAATATTATGGTACTCTTTGAAAGAGGGTGTCATATATTTTGTGATTGTCACACTATTTGAGCCAACATAAAAGAATTGTACTCTCAAAATGTCACACACGTTTTTCTTAAGGTTATTTTTGTGCACTGCAGAAACGCAAACAGTGAAATGTTTAGAATAGAGTAACAGAGTTGGAAAGGACCTTGGAGATCTTCTAGTCCAACCCCCTGCTTAGGCAGGACACCACAGTCAAATGGTTGTCCAACTTCTTCTTAAAAACCTCCAGGATTGGAGCACCCACAACTTCTGGAGGCAACTTGTTCCACTGTTTAATTGTTTTACTGGTACTTCAGATGTTTTGAGAGTGCACTCAAAATGCCTATTACTATTGGTATTAACTTTACATTCTTTTGTCATAGTCATTCTACTTCTATTTGCAGGTCCTTTATTTTGTGATTTTTCTCCAGTTCTTTCCCTCTATTCTTCTGTCTCCAGGTTATTATTATTATTTTTTATATCATCATTGAATGGATGGTTGGATGGATGGATGCAGAGGTGGGTTCCTACCAGTTCGCACCTATTAGGTAGAACCGGTTTGTCAAATCTACTGAACTGGTTAGAAGAGGTTCCAGCAGTGGACCCGGAAAGCAGGCCATGCCTACAGAAGAGGTTCCAAAATTTTTTGAAACCCACCACTGGATGGATGGATGCCGTAGTGGATTCTGCTGGTTTGCACCAGTTGTTAAATTACACTACAATCACCCGCTATCAAAGTGGATCCTGGGCACTGTGCTGTGCTGCAATGGAGAAATGGGCAACAGAGTGGCCGGCAAGAGGGAAGGAAAAAGGTTATCTTGTATTGGCTGCTCTGTTGCCCATTTTTCCATTGCAGCACAGCAATGGTTATCCAACATCTTCTTAAAAACTTCCAGTATTGGAGCATTCAGAACTTCTGGAGGCAAGTTGTTCCATTGATTAATTGTTCTGACTGTCAGGAAATTTCTCCCCAGTTCTAAGTTGCTTCTCTCCTTGATTAGTCTCCACCCATTGCTTCTTGTTCTACCCTCAGGTGCTTTGGAGAACAGCTTGACTCCCTCTTTTTTGGAGCACTGATATCATGTCATCCCAAGTCCTTCTTTCCATTAAATTAGACATACCCAATTCCTGCAACCATTTTTCCTATGTTTTAGCCTCCAGTTCCAGTTCCCATATCATCTTTGTTGCTCTTCTCTGCACTCTTTCTAGAGTCTCCACATTTTGAGGTGGAATCCATAAGGCGGATACATAAGTATGCATCTTTCTTGTACAGGCAGCCCTCAACTTACAACTATTACTGAGTCCAACATTTCTGTTGCTAAATAAGACAGTTGTTAAGTGAACCACTGCAATTGTTAAGTTAGTAACACAGTTGTTAAGTGAATCTGGCTTCCCCATTGACTTTGCTTGTCAGAATGTCTCAAAAGGGGGATCACGTGACCCTGGGACTCTGCAATTGTCATAAATAGGAACCAGTTGCCAAGCATCTAAATTTTGATCATGTGACTATGAGGATGCTGTAATGGTTGCAAGTGCGAATAATAGCCATAAGTCACTTTTTCATGCCACTGTAACTTTGAACGGTCACTAATTGAATTTTTGTAGGTCAAAGATATATATAAGTATATCCATTTTTTAAGGAAAATATTCTGACATCACTGCACCGATCAATAGCAAAAAAAAAAAAAAAAATCTTTTGGTAAGGTACATTTAAATGATTTTGGCCTCATCTTCTCTATGATATCACCCATCCCTGCCATGACGCATACCACTTTCAGAGATTGGTGATGATGGTGATACTACTGCTGCTACTACTATTGCATTTCTGTTGTCTGTAAAATAATCCATAATCTTCCAGATGATAAACAGATTGAACAAGTGGATGTTTAACCATCCAATGATTCAATCAACAATGTGAAAAAAATGCATTTTGGATATTCAGTGCTAAATGCAGAGTTCCAATTGCATTGTACCATAGCAATGCACAATCTACAGGCACTCTGTATTGCAAGCAAACTCTGCCTACAACCTGGCGTTCAATCTTGACAGGTTCAAAGTTGACTCAGCCTTCCATCTTTTCAAGGTCAGTAAAATGAGGACCCAGATTGTTGGGGTCAATACGCCAATAATGCTTCAGATTGTAAAACCATGCAGAGAGGGCTACAAAGTGCTATGGAGTGTATATAAATCTAAATGCTATTGCTATTGGATTATGATAACTGGCATTGCCTGGATTGCCATTTGCTATGCAATGAAGTCACATGATACCATGCTTTACAATTGCATTGCTGCAATCCCAATTTCAACTGGTGTCATAAATTGAGTAGTATCTATATTCAAGATACAAAAACTGCCCTTATTTGAAACAGAGGATAAAATATTCTATATATTTCTGGTTGTTAACTAAAAAAAAAAGAAACAAGAAAAGGAGATAAAGTTTAAATTTTATTATTCTGTACATAAGGTTAAATCTTTGCAGAGGCTAGTCAAAATTGTGGCATGATGACAGGAAGTATTCTAGATGTACTGAAGGAAAAGAATAAAAATGATAAAGCATGATCTCACTTAATTCTCTATTGACGGTCAGAAAAATAATATAAAATTGCATGTTTGTGGGAGAGAGAAATACAGCCCTTCTAAATTCATAAATAAGATGAATGCCAAAGCAGTATTATTGAATCATTCACATGATATTAAGCATAAACAATGTTGAATTTGGGCTAAAATAAATATTTAATCTGCTATATACAATAAGCATCAATTGATCTCTTACTACCCCACTCTACAACATCTATCTATCTATCTATCTATCTATCTATCTATCTATCTATCTATCTATCTATCTATCTATCTATCTATCTATCTATCTGTCATCTATCTATCTTCATAATCATCTATCTATCATCTACCTCTCCCCCCCTCCTCTACGTCCACTGTATCTGTAGAAGAATAATTCTATATATTTGCTTTTCTTTCACTTCCACAGTGTAGACTATCCAATATGTTATAATGTAAGCTATGCTCAGAAATATTTGCTTGATTCCTGCCATAGGTGCTCTGCCTGCCCATTTCATTGCTCACAGGAGGAGGTAATTTAAGAGACACACTGTGAAGAGACAACAACAGCTGGTCATTGCAATTTGTCACCCAGGCTTCAACTGAGGGGCTTGTTGCACCAGAACATTTCCTCCCTCTATTGATTGCTAGAAATCCATTGGACCCAGAAGATGCTGTGAGTGGGCATTCAAAATCAGATTACCTTAGGTATAATGTAGATCTGGAGTCTGTCTGAACCATAGAATGCTTCATTAACTCCAATTTACATTTAATCAATGATTCTAACTTCTTTTTCAAATGTTTTCTCCCTTTTACTTTCAAAACTTTTTCCCTAGTGAAGCAATCCATTTGCAAGATCCTTAAAAAAGGGAGGGGGGCATCTTCACATCCTTATCTCTTCCTAAAGGGGTGACCTTGGTGAAAACAGCACATTCATGTTTTCTCTATATTTTCTACAGTGTAGCAACTCCTGGGTTTTTTTTCCTACCCTGCATAGAATGAACTAGGTATGGAGAATAGAGGCAAAATGCTATTTTTTTTTCCTGGAGTTGTGGCTTCTTTATGTTTGCCCTGTGGGACAGCTGTCTCCCAGAGATCCAGATGGCCTTTATCTTGTTAGTCTTTTGTAAGATTCTGAAGACCTGGCTGTTTCTCCAGCTTTGGGGGCATTTACATGAGTTTTGTTGGTGATGTGGTTTGTTTTATTTGTTTAATTGGGATATATCTCTATCTCTATCTCTATCTCTATCTCTATCTCTATCTCTATCTCTATCTCTATCTCTATCTCTATCTCTATCTCTATCTCTATCTCTATCTCTATCTCTATCTCTACCTCTACCTCTACCTCTACCTCTACCTCTACCTCTACCTCTACCTACCTACCTACCTACCTACCTACCTACCTACCTACCTACCTACCTACCTACCTATCTATCTATCTATCTATCTATCTATCTATCTATCTATCTATCTATCTATCTATCTATCTATCTATCTATCATCTATCATCTATTTGCAAAATACCACTCACGCATCATCATGAAATCTCCAGAACCGTAAAGCCTACAAACTTGAAATTTGGCACATATGTTCCTCTTAGTTTCTAGATGCTCGCTTAGAAAGGATTTTTTGAAATGACCATCAAAGCATTAGTATATCTTATATTATTATTAACATGCTCTGATGCTAAGGATCTAGACATTCTACTTCCCCTCCCCACCTGGAAAGAACTCTATTCCAACTGCCAGGTGGGCATGGCCAGCACGTGACTCATGGGATGTGAAGCGCTGGGATGAGGATCAATGGGGCCAGCCTAAGGAAGAGAAGGGCATATGATAGGAGAGGCCTCTGTGGGGCAAGCCTGAGAAGGGGAGAGGAGAGGCTGATTATAACTACTCATTAATGTTCAAGTTATCAAGCCCAATCACATAGTTCTGTAGCAAAGCACAGGTATCCAACCAACTAGTATGTTTATATTGCTATGATTCAAAGACAAAATCCTTGTGTGTCCAATCACACTTGGCTAATAAATAATTCTATTCTATTCTATGGTTTTAACTTTTGTGGGAGCCCAGAATGTCTGCTATGAAATGGGTAACTCAATCAATCAATCCTATTTTCCTTTGCATTCAAAGATGAGTTGAAAATAGGCAAGTTTTGAATTTTCCTTAATCTTTTTCTTCAGCCAGCATGTTCTGTTTGTACAGGTAGTCCTCAACTTAACAAAAGTTCATTTAGTGACTGTTCAAAGTTACAACGGCACTGAAAAAGTGACTTATGACAATTTTTCACACTTATGATGGTTGTAGCATCCCCAGGGTCACATGGTCAAAATTCTGATGTTTGGCAACTGACTCATATTATGGTTGCCGTGCCCCAGGATCATGTGATCCACTTTTGTGACCTATTGACAAGCAAAGTCAATGGGGAAGCCAGATTCACTTAACAACCATGTTACTAACTTAACAACTGCAGTGATTCACTTAACACCTGTGATAAGCAAAGTCATAAAATGGGACAAAATTCACTTAACAATTGTCTCAGCAACATAAATATTGGGATAAATTGTCACCATAAATCAAGGACTATCTGTATATGCCTTGTTTATAGTGAAAGAACAAATGAATTGTGTACAAACATATGGTGAGTTTGTATGTGTTGGGAAAACAACTAGCTTTTGTTTTCTTTATGTAGAGGGGAATTGGACATTTATCCTAGCATCTGCCCTATCCATTCTTTCTTCCCAAAATCTGTTGAAAGGATTATCTTTGCCAATGGCTATTAGTCCTGGCACCCATTTTTACCTTGGGTAAAGTATAGCGGTAGCAGGCGGAGACATTTGCAGAGTGAAAGCAGACAATTGGGTGTGCAATTGTGGACCAATCAAGACATAGCAAGATACCTTTAGGAATAATGAATGTATGAATAAATCTTTCCCAATATGTTGATTTTATGGCAATACAATCAGAACTAAGTAGCAGTTTAATACGTTTGAATAGAAAGGGCCTCAGAGTTTGGTTAGCAAAGAAAGAGGAACATTTCTGGATTTAGGAAACATATTAGCCACTTGCTACTAAAGAGACGTGGCGGCTCAGTGGCTAAGATGCTGAGCTTGTCGATGGCAGTTTGAATCCATAGCACCGCGTAATGTGTGAACTCCCACTACTTGTCCCAGCTTCTGCCAACTTAGCAGTTCGAAAGCATGTAAAAATGCAAGTAGAAAAACAGGGACCACCTTTGGTGGGAAAGTAACAGTGTTCTATGCTCCTTCGGCATTTAGTCATGCCGGCCACATGACCACGGAGACATCTTTGGACAACGCTGGCTCTTCGACTTTGAAATGGAGATGAGCACCATCCCCTAGAGTTGGGAATGGCTACCACATATGTGTGAGGGGAACCTTTACCTTATTCTAGTAAAAGCAGCCATTGCCAATAAATATTTTAAAACTTTGTATTGTGAACCTCCTCATCAAGTTGTTTTTCCCCCTAAAGAAATCATGTTTATGATGAACATGACACTTGTGATTCATGCAGTTCTTTGAAAAAAGGAAAATAATAGCTTTGTCTATATTTACTCAGTTTTCTGTGTTTCTTATTTGGTCAGCCTCCCTTAACAATTTTTTTGAATAATACAAAATATTGCTGAGTTTATACTGGGCATTTATCACTATTGGTTTCACCATTTTGCTCCTCCAGGGTAAAAAATCCATTAGTTTCAAATAATATTAATGCAGATGAGGGAAAATGTTTTGATAGACATGTTTTGATAAGCAACCTGCAGAGAAATTCATCTGTAATCTTAACATCCCCATCACATAGATAATGTATTCTTTGCCATCACATCAGAACAAAAACTGCCTGCACCTTTTAGTGCAAAATGGAACTAACTTAATTTCATTCTCCTTCAACTGGTAATTTCAAAGTTACATAAACGTAATCTCGCTTACTCTTGCAGTTTCAAAATGATATAAAACAACCAATCTGTCAGAAGCAACAAGATTGTCTTTGAATTTGGTGATATATCTATTCCTGCACTGTTATCAGCAGTTTTCCAAACGGTTCAAATTGTATGCAGTTTAGGTACAAACAATATTCAAAGTTCCTATCTTCCCATCCTTGGTGGACATGGGTAAAGGTAAAAATCCTGAAGCTTATGTTAAGAAAGAAACACAGTTGCACATAACACTTTACACTTATGTCTAAAAGTGTTTTGCTTGAAGTGTCTGAAAAATAAATAAATTCCATTCACTCAAAGTTGAAAATAGCATCGATACTTTATCTTCCACAATGCATGACTCGCTAGAAAAACTGATGGAATTAGTAGAGATGGTTACATTGACTGCCCAATCAAAGAAAAGAATACAGCCAACCCTGTTTCCATTTGGAAACCACTGCTGAACTTTGTGCTCAGGGTAGAAAAGAAAATAAGCAGTTGACTTTGGGTTCTGCTGATTATTTAGGCTTGTGGTTATAGAAATTGCTAGTATTATATAAGCTATTATGTACAAGAAAAACATTGAGGCTGTTTGTTATCTTATTCTACTGTGCTAAAAAGAGTTGAAAGTCAATGTTTGTTTGTTTTTACTTTTCCCCTTACACTTTTTCCTCTTCCCTTTTTTCCTTCTCTACTTTCCATTTTTTTTCCATATTTTATATTTTGATAAACTAATAAAAATTTGGAACCAAAGCTGAAAATAGCATCAACTCTGCATTTTACATTGACCTTCTATGTATCTCAAGTGTACTTGGAAACTACATACTCCGTTTGTCAATACTCTGATAGTGAGAATCCCTGGTCCCTGTGCTAATACATTGGAATGTGTTAGAAGTAACTATCTGGCTATATGCATCTGATCTACATAGACAGTATATAATGTCATGGTCTGCCATCATGTGGACCATGGTTGCAGAGCAAGCTTAGAGGGCATAAAGTGAATACTGTGGTTGGTAAGTGAATACCATGGTCATTAAGCAAACCAATTGTTTGCTATGAGCTAATTTTGCCAAAACCTGGAAATAGAGTCCAGGTTTTGGCAAAAAAGTAATAAAATACGGTCATGAGACTGTGGGATACTGCAGAAATGTGGCCTAGTTGCTGAGCATCTGACATGTGGTCATGTGACCACTGGGAGGGTGGCGGCTTTGAAACTGGTCATAAGTACCCAAAGGGAAGCCCATTGCAATTTCAAATAGTTGCTAAGCAACTGGTCATAGATCAAGAACTATCTGTAATACAGGGGTGAAATCCAGCAGGTTCTGACAGGTTCTGGAGAACCGGTAGCGGAAATTTTGAGTAGTTGAGAGAACCGGCAAATGCCACCTCTGGCTGGCCCCAGAGTGGGGAGGGAATGGAGATTTTGCAGTATCCTTCCCAGTGTTTCGCATTCGCTGGCTGGGGAATTCTGGGAGTTGAAGTCCAGACATCTTCAAGTTGCCAAGGTTGAGAAACACTGATCCTTCCCCTGCCACGCCCACCAAGCCCAGCGCAGAGAACTGGTAGTAAAAAAATTTGAATTTCACCACTGTTGTAATACATTCTCTTGTAAGGCTGAGGAATGCCTTTCAGGGTAAAGGGGTTTTGTGCAGTGCTGAAAACTCTCTTTTGAACATAGCATTTAGGGTCAATGTTAGAGCAATGTATACGATGCATTAAGGCTTAGATGAGGAAATATTGAACTAACCAGCTGTTGGTTTAAAAAGCTCCTGGAAGTTCATTTATTTCAGAAGAAGTAATCGTTTTGCTAAGAAGCATTTCTTTCCTTGGGAAACATGTAAGGTCAACATGTCCTCATGTGAAAGGAAGCAATTATACATCTGACACTGGAACACTCAGTCCTGAAGAATTGTTAAGAGCTCACAAATGAACTTGCACTCTGCTCTGCTCGATCATCTTGGATGTGGTAATTTAGTTTTACTTAACAAGTAATGTGGTGAGTCTCTCTTATTGCTGAGGTTAAAATTCAATGCCTTCCAATTTTGTCCAGAGCAACTTTATTGAAAATTTTCATCCCCTGCATTCTTGGAGTAGTTTCTTAGAGTTTCTGCTCAATACTTACGTATTAAACCTCTCTGTTAGTTATACTGAAGGGCACAAAATGAGATTTTAAAAAAACCAAATAACTGTACTGTCTTGTGGGTCACTTGTTCAACTTCCCGCTACACTCTATAGTTTGTGATAATCCCACAGCACAGGGGTGCCAAAGAATTGGAATGCTGATATTGATATTATACATGAATGCTGGGGAGCAATCTGCCTGGGAAGGATTAGGATTTGGGATTGCCATACTCAGATCAAGATGGCCTTTGAAGCTGAGCTTCTGCTGTCCATTTCAAGTATCAGAGCTGAGCCGAACTAGCCAAATCAAGCAAGAAACATACTGTGAATAGATAGAGAAAGATCAAATCAAACCGTTGGCTATCTCTATTAGCATACTTTGCACTGAAGGTACCCAGGATTTGGGAAAGAGTTTACTCCAGATGTACCTGGAAGTGCCAAGGTAGTGAAATATCCTTCCCCTTATTAGCCATGCAACAGTGGTGGGTTGCTTCCAGTTTGGCCCAATTCGGCCAAACTGGTAGTATTGACTGTAGGAAGCTCCACCCGCCTGCCCAGACGCTTCTGCCCATATGCAGAAGTGTCGCACGTGCACAGAGCATGCACAGGAGCATGCACAGGAGTGTGCACAAACCAGTAGTGAAAAAATTGGCAACCCACCACTGCCATGCAAGGATAGATTTCTGAGATGCTTCATGTCTGTGCTACCTTTTTATATTTTTGAGCCTCTTCTTGTGCCAAAAGAAATATTGTTGGAGAAGACTTGCAAACTGTATCTATTCCAATTCCAGAATGATGTTGTAGGTAGATTTCTCATGCCTTTATGTAACTATTGTTGCTATTGATAAAATGTTAAGACCTGTATTTTAATGTATTTTATTGTTTCATTTTTGCTCTTACTATGCCTGGCAGAATATCTGTAAAAGTAGCATTTTTCTTTATTTCCTGGGTGCTCATATACCTGAATAGTATTGTTTATATATAGCAGAGGTGGTATTCAGCAGGTTCTGACCAGATCTGGAGAACCAGTAGTAGAAATTTTGAGTAGTTGGAGAACCTGTAAATACCACCTCTGACTGGCCCCACCCCCATCTATTCTCTGCCTCCCAAGTCCCAGCTGATCAGGAGGGAATGGGGATTTCACAGTATCCTTCTGTTGAAGTGGGGTTGGGTGTGAATGGAGATTTTAGAGTATCTTTTCCCCTGCCACGCCCACCAAGCCATGCCCACAAGCCATGCCATGCTGACCAAGCCACGCCCACAGAACTGATAGTAATTTTTTTTGAATCCCACCACTGATACATAGGTCTTTTAATTTTGAGGTCTGATAATTCTCCATCCACGGAAGCAGAATTTATTATTCTGCATAAAAAATGGCATTCCTTGGGCTCTTGGGACCAGCCTCAGAAAGATTATTCCAACATGGATTCTCCTACTTTTCTTCTTAGTGATCTCCATGGCTGGTTGCTGGCAGATCTGAAACTCAGAGAGCACTAAGGACTCCTCGCTCAGAAAATATCAAAAGGGGGCTCAGTTAACTTGAATTATGTGGGACAAGTTTGGTATCTGAGCTTTCTGAAGGCCTTACGGTTTTACAGTTCTACAGTTGATCTTTATTCCCCATCTTCCATTGCTGACAATATCTTTTCCTGCTTCCCTTCCTCACAGAAGACATTATAGAAAACATGCCACAATGTGGTATAGAAATCCTTTGTTAACTTTGTTTAGAAATTGTAATGGAATTTACATGAGGGAGTGATGACTGCTAAATTTGTCCATTCTTATAACAAAGTTTATTTATTTATTAAATTTACATTGCTGCTCAACTCCCAGTGACTCTGGGCAGTTAAATTTCCGGACATTAAACAAATGCAAGATGAATATGCATAATGTGGTTTCATTCCTACTATGAGCCATTCTGTTTCTCTATGTTTAGTTTTACAATTGTTTCTCATTTACAGGAAAGGGTGTTTTTTTTAAAAGAATAATAAGCTGTTCTGGCACATCCAGTTGCCTTAATATAGTCCATCTATTGCTATAGGCAGTAAAGCAAATGTAAACCTCCTGCTCATGCTTCTTATAGTAGCTATCTGATTTCACATTCAACCTCCCTTTTCTGAAACACGTCCGTTCGTTTGGCGTTCCTCTTTCCATGTAGGTCTCTGTTCTTATGTGGAAGAACTTAAAAGATTCTGTGTTGAATTAGTATTGTTCAGTATATTTACATGGTTCGGTATGGTTTGGTAATTTGCACATTCCCTTGGATCTTTTGTCTTCATAGGCGTAACTATAAACATTGATCTTTGTATCCTCTAGGCCACATATTTGTTGACATTAGCATTTTAGCTGTCTCTTCTCCTATATCTGTAAATAGTTTAGATATTTCACCTGCACCTGATTTTTTTCTCATTTCCTAACTGCTTTTCTGCTTTTCATATATTATTGTACTTTCTAGTAGACTTGTTTCCTTTGTATATGTTCTGTATAGATCTTTATTAAGAATATTGGTTATAATAATAAAATCTAATACCAACTAAACTTAAAGAAAAAAAATAGAGAAGAGTAAAAAAAGTGCAGGAAAAAAGAAAGAAAGAAGAAAAAGAGAAGAAAGAAAAAAGCAAGAATATTATAAAGAGAAAAGAACTAAGTGACTTTTAACCTTCATCACAAATAGAAACACATTTAGTAACTTTAAAATTACAAACATTTATCTGTTTTTCCATATTCCATCTCTCATCACTAAATAAAGTGATATGAAACATAATCATCTTTTCAATTTTTCCTACTTTAGTTGTACATTTTAATTTTAAATTTTGTGTGTGATTTTTTGAAAAATACTTTCTTTTCTTATTGCTTCCCTCTATTTGTTGACATTTTCAGTCAAGATATCTTTCCTCTTTCTTTCTGACTTGTAATTAGTTGGTTGACTTCAGCTGCCATGCATCTATCCTAATGCCCAAGGAATTAATCCACCATTTATCCTTGAATATTATTAAATTGTCTGAGTAAGTTTATTGGTAATTTACACATCCCTTAGCATATGAATAAAAGCCATTTTCAAGCTGAAATACATAGTGTTTTCAATTTATCAAGTGACTAGCAGAGGTGGGTTGCCACGGAAGTGTCCAGACGGGTGGGCAGAGCCTCCTGACGCCGCTACTACCAGTTCGGCCGGTCTGGGCTGAACCGCTGCAACGCATCTTTGGTGACTAGATACAGTCAAATACTTCTGACAAGACTGTCACTCATTCTGTTACACTTGGTAATGACACCCCATCCTCCAAATCTCAGATAAATGTGTAGTTTTCAGGAGATTTACTGCCTCCCCCTTCTCCCTCCTTTGGAGGCATAATACTTTCAGATTTTATTTTCTCAGTAATAAGCACATCTGCAACTATCTCTGTAGAACTATTGGAGAATTTTGAATATTCCTCTTCTGATTCACCATCTAACTCCTCCTCAGCAAAATTGTTTTCTTCATCTGCAATTTCCTCTCCAGCTCTAATTTTTTCAAAAGGCTTTCTGGTCCTCATCCAGTTATTTGCTCTATCATATTTGCTGTATAATGTGCCTGGCCAGCTAGCTCTGCCAGTTCTTCAGTTCCTTCTTTTATATGAGCAATTTCGCTATCTTTTAATTTGATTTCTTGATGCGACTTTTCATTTCCTTGCCACATGCCAACAGGAATTTCTTCCTCTCTTCTGCCACTTCCTGGATTGAAGGATTGCTTTAAGATCGGAAAGCTGGATTGCTCTTCTTATGTTTGTGCTCTACTTTATCAACAGCCTCAAGTTGGGATACTTTTGAGGTAAGGTGATCACTTATCCTGCTCCTGTGTCCCGCCCACAAGACAACCTTTAATAGATCAAGGTATTATCTTAAGGGTCTGTCTCTGTGATGTTCTCTTTATATTACTTGCAGAAACTCACTTCACCATAGGATGTTTTTTGGTGTTTCATTGAAATTTTAGAATTTTAGAATTTGTGTTTCTGTTTTTAAAGCCAAATCACTGGATTAAAGGTATTCCGCTCACATACTAACCCCCCACCACCCATTTTTGCTTGAACGTCATGATAGTTATTTCTGAAAAATCATTTTGATCTTGTCATCTTTTCTTCCCTCTTACGTCTAGATTTCTACTAGTATTCTGCTGAGGGAATGGTTCCCGAAGGCTGGTGGGGAATTAGAACCAGGCAAAAAGCTTGGTGGCTTCATCAGACTCATCTGGAAGAGTAGAATAGCAACAACACTTAGACTTATATACCACGTTACAGTGCTTTACAGCCCTCTCTAAGCAGTTTACAGGGTCAGCATATTGCCCCCAACAATTTGGGTCCTCAATTTACCGACCTCGGAAGGATGGAAGGCTGAGTCAACCTTGAATCTAGAGTCTTCTTGCCTTGCTGCTCTCTGCCAGCCCACAGAGCCTCTACTCCTATTCTCAGGCCTCATTTCTGCTAGTGTCATTGAAGCTGCAGTATGATTCCTTCCCTCCTTTTTCCTGGCCCTGGTACCTGTGAGGCCTTCTGCTTCTCTCACCTTCTATCTCCAGTGGTTTCCTACTTAGCCAAACGTTTTCCTGCTCACGGGTCTACTGCATCAATCCCAGTTCTGTTGTTACTGCTGATTTAGCCCTCGCTCTGCACTGCAATTACTTGTCTGCTTCTCCTGGATAGAGGAGATGACCAGGTTGAGCTCAAGGGAGGGGTCAAATGTGTCATCAGTCTCAAGTCCCCTTGCACCCACAAGAGATCTAAGTCCAGCACATCCTGAATTCCATTGACTTTTTATCCACCGCCAATTTGCTCCCCTTCCAATTTGATCAGGTTTAACCATGTCTTAAGGAAAGTCAGACTCATAACAATTGGTCTCTGGCAATCGAGTGTAGATTTTTCTTTCCAGTGTTATATGTTAGTTCACTTAGCTAACTTCCATGCTCAATTTCTTGATAATTTTCAAATATTGGCAATATATATATCCAAGTAGAACATATATTGTACATCTTTAACATGCAGTAACTGGGTTTCTCAATAGATAATTGTAATATGAGCAATGATGTTCTCACAGAATGTATTCAGTTTATTCATATTATTTGTTTAAATAATATGATAGAACGCTTCCCAAAATGTAAATCAACCTTAGAATTGAATTCAGTGGTGGGTTCCTACCAGTTCGGCTGGTAGGAACCCACCACTGGGTGGGTGTGGTTTGGCTGAATCGGTAGTGGTTTGGTGGCCTGGGATGCTGGAACCGGCAGTGACTCAGGCCTGCCACACTCCTGAACTGGTTATCTGGGCGGCGTCATAGGTGCCACCATCTTGTTTTTTGGTTCTGTGCATGCACAGGACAATTTTAATTGTACTGCGCATGCACGTGGGCACATGAGCAAACCGGTAGTAATGCCTGCTGGAACCCACCCCTGGTTGAATTCCTCTTAATTATATCCCAAATATTCAAAGGAATTCTAGACTGTCTGTCTAGATCTTATTTTATTTGCATCAAAAGCAATTTTTTTTCTTCAGCTTTATTCTATCCCATTCTTTATTTTTTATCCCAAATAGTATGTCATGTTATGAACAACTTAGAATGACTATTCCAGTCCATTTAAAGTCACTTCCTCCCAAAACATTCAATTGTGTGTGCTTTATTTATTCTTTGACAATTTCTAGTTTTTCTTTCCATTTGCTTTTTTTCATTTGAACCATGTTTCAATTGTTTATATTCCCCAAAACCAAGGAACCCGTCTTTCAATAAATCACCATGAGTAACCAGAATTGTTTTTTATGACTTTGGTTTAGCCACATCATCACCAGAATTACTTGTGAAAGTTTGACGTTCTTTTCCAATTACTAGAATAAGGGTGTCTGCGAGGAGGTGAACAAATGTCATCTTTTATGTGAGGTTGTAGTCACACACATCCTCTAGTTACTGTATTTGTGTCAGACATCCTAACACAAGGATGTAATTGCAGCATTTGTGTGATTATGTTATATATATATTGTGCTTGAGTTGCCATGTTTTGAAGATGTTGTTGAATTGGAAATCATCATACACCAAAGTTTGTCCGAACATTTTAGCTATGTCCACATACTTATCTTGGCAACAATATGTTTGCTTTTGCCTTCTGGGTTGGATTTTGAATAATGCTTTGTTGAATAAGGAACTCAAAGTTAGCACTGGTATACAGATTCAACTGGTATGACTCAACCTTGATTGGATTTGACTTGGAGATATGAGCCTTGAAGAGCACATGATGTAATTTCATTTATTCAAGAATCTCAGGCAAGCCACTTCATGATTTGAGATTCAATTGCAAAAAAAGTTGGTTAACATCAAAACGCCTGCAGCCATTTGGGGTTTTATTTGACAGAATGAGATAGAAGTACTGTAGATAGTAGATGCTGTAAAAGATATTAATCTTACCATGTCTTAATTGGATCTCTTGAAGGGTTTCATTGCAATGCATTGTTAACTATTTTCCATGTGTTACTCTGCTGCTTAGCTTTCAAAGGTGCCAACTCTCATAATCAGCTTCACTGGGATAACTGATGAGGTAGGCCACAATGGCAAATCTGTTATTTTGTGCATAAGGCTTGGTTGTATGAGGTATGTGTCTTGCTGGCATTAAGTTAAGATGGCAGAAGTGGATTGGCGAAGTGAAGCATAATGTCACGAAGATGGGAAGGCCACCAAAAAGCTAATAGGGCAGAAAAAGCAATATTTGAGGTCTTGCACGCATGCCATTCTTAAAAGCAGTAATGCTTGTAAATGTCCAATGTTGCAATCTTTACAGATTGACCCCAAAGGGCACACTACATTGATCAGCCCTGATTCTAGATTCAAAGTGCTAACAGTTGCATTAGTCGAACCATGGCAGATTTCTAACACTGCATTAGTTCTAGAGAGAGAGCTAAGTTTAAGATGTGTGGCTGGATGCATTAAAAATGTTGAGAGCCAAGAACATAGGTGAAACTTGTTACCCCATGACCCTTGTACCCTAAAATTGCTTTGATAGGCACAGAGTACATTGACATGATCAGCTCATTGGCTAACTAGTTGTTTCAATGTCAGAGAAATCATCCCAAGACTCAATTCCCCACTCCCCTTCAACTCATCCATGTATAGAAGTGGTGACAACTTTCTATGTTCTTTGTGAAAACCCCAAAGCAATAGAAAATCTGTCAACAACCTAATTGTATTTGCTGTATTAAAATGTGTCTTTCCTTTGGTTCATACACCTCGTTAAGTGGGTCAATGCGCTTACAACTGTCAAACAGCTTTAAAAACTTTGCAAGTCCCTAGTGCCTTTGGTAATGAATATGTTGCATATATGTTGACAAAGGAGAAGGAGATCCATATAGTTTTTCACTAGGTAAATGCATTTTTAAATTTTCTTCAGTTTATGTTTTCTTCCTGCTATGGATCTCAAGGTGGCATATACAGTAGATTGGATTTTTAGGTTCTCATCCAACTAATGAATGGATCCAGAGGAATAGTTTCAGTAAGTTTGCTATGTCATGATGTCTTTGTTCTTTACTTTGGATCACCTGATGCAACTTCTCTGAAATTTATTAATTATCCCAACACAATCTAAACATATTCATGGTAGTTTACAGCAAGGAATGAAATGCAAAAATAAAACAATGCAACCCCCCTTCTAAAAATCCATTAACAAGGGTGTATGTGATGACCCATATTCTACCCAGAAGGCAGATAATGTTGCTGTTGTTGTGTGTGTAGATAGATCTATAGATATATAGAAAAAGAAAAAAGGAGAGTATGTGTCTTATTTTCATATGAATCATTCACGATGTCTATGGAGTTCAGGTAACAATACACACACACTATGTCACAACATTACCTTTATCAGGTTGCCATCTTATGGAGTGGCTTGCTCAAGACCTCAGAATTTTTACCCTTTTAATAAGAGCTAAATTTCAGGAATGTCAAAGATACCTAGAATATCCATCTTCAAAATGAATCAAAGACAGTAATTAAAATGTCAAAGATGGATAAAAATTTCAGATTTAAAATAATTACCTGAGATCAACAAAAAAGATTAAAGATTAAAGATTCACAACAATGAATCATTGATATTATCTCCTCTTATGGATTGGTTCCATTAATTATAATAACAATACAAATATAAAATAAACCTATAATCTTAGGCCACTATATTTCTTCCCTCTAAAGTGCTCTGATCTAATGTGCAGAGTAACAGATTATTTACTTAGTTATTTATTAATTAATCAATCACATTTATATAGCCGCCCATCTTATAAAAAATGACTCCGGGAGGTGGGCTACACCAATCAATACAATAGCAAGCATATTAAACAGTCATTTTAAAGCTGATGTCAATTGATTTTTCTTTTTAAAAAGTGTTTCTTTCAAAATGGGCAATGGCCATTCTGGCTTTGAAATTATTTCAGTGGGGAATATGGTTTATGGCTGAACTCCCATGTTTCCCCATTTGGCATCCATCTTCTGGTCATAACATGAAGAGGATGTATATATTTTCTTTTTGCACGGTAATAAATGCTTTATGTGAGAGTGGCAGTTTTAAGCCAAATTTAATAAGGGTGAAGGTTTGCCCTCTGAGTTTGTCAGTTGGTTTCAGAATATTTCATTACCAGGCTAGGTAACATCTTCAGTGGAATTTAGGGGATGCAAGTTCTTAATACTATAATTTGAGCTAACCTACGAAGCAAATTCCCAGAATAATTTGTCTCTTCCCCCACTTTTTTTTGTAAACTCCACAAAGTCCTCTGCTAGCCATGCTATCTCTCTCTCTCTCTCTGTGTGTGTGTGTGTGTGTGCATGTTTCCCTGAAACTAAGCCCTTCCTGAAATTATTGCGACGCAGCAGCAGCCATGAGGTGATCACACTTGCTGCCCCCTGCACCACGAAAATAATAAGACCTCCCCAAAAATAAGGCCAAGTGCTTATTTTGGGGGGCAAAAGAAAATAAGACTCTATAAGAATGTATATATTCTGGCAAGTAGAGCTTTGCTCAAGATCTCAAAACAGAACTTTTATTTATTTTTGATAGGTGTTGAATTGCAGGAATACTGAAGGTACTTGGAGTATCCACCAATAGGCTCTCATTAAATTTAAGGGGCCTATTTGAGGCACAGATAATTCTGGACCCTTGGTCTTTGCTTTCAGCATGTCCTCCTCCTTCCCCTCCCCCTCTCCCTCCTTTTCCTCCTTCTCCCTTCCTCCTCCTCCTTTCTTTTCCCCTATTTCTACTATGTTTTTGGTTAAATGCAAACATCATTTGGGAGAGGAAGCTGGAGCATGCCAAGGGCGAGTTCCATGAACATATTGAGCATATTGACAATCCCTGAGAATAATGTTGAGATCATATCATAAACATAATTTAATAACATAATGAAAGCATAATGTCATGTTTATGCTAGCCTTTGGGGTGGGGGGGGAGAAGGGTTCTTGGAAGGCTGCCCACAAATATCCATTTTAGCATGTTGCTAAACTGTTGCTGCCTACCCCAAAGTGGATTTTATATCCCTTGCGTCTTAGGGAGGCCCTCCTGCCTTGTAGCAGAACCAGCTCGACCAGTAGGCAGAAGAAATCAATCTTCTTTGGCAACAGATCTGGGAATGTCAAGCAAGGGCAATAAATGGTTGGTTATGTAATTTGTTGTTCTTGCACTTTTGCTGTCAGGAATGAAGAGAAGCTTTGTGAGATGGATTGGGATATTACTTGTTGCTTCATCCCAGGGATCAAAATTTCAGAGACTGGCTTAGCCCTCATGCAGGTACTCACAAGGGGTAGGATCAGCGCATGGGAGTGTGTATCTGGAGAGGTTTCCAGGGAAGGATTTCATGTTCCTGGTGTATGTGTGAAAAAGACCTTTTGTATAATCAATAGAGACAATGGCTTGTTCTGGGAAAAAGGCTTCACTGAAATACAAATGCATATGTCAGCCAATATCATTCACTTTAATAACAAAAGAAAGATTCTGGCCCTGTCTGCTAAAACAATATCAAATGAAAGGATTATATTAGTACAACACCAGCTTGTATTACACACAGTTTTCTAAAACTGTAAACCATTGCAGCACACAATTGTACCACACATCAGAAGGAATATTCACATACCAAAATAATTCTGTTGCGCCTTTCTCATGTACCTCTTTCAAAAGGAATGTAAACCAATAGATGTGGGCATAAAATCAAGCCGGTAAACATCTTATCCATAGTAAATGAGTTCAAATAGAATAGAAGACCAAAACGATACTAAAAATCAGCAAAAAACAAAACAAAACAAAAACTAACAACCTCCAACCAAGGCAAAACTCAAGTACCAGCGAGACAGGTATGGTTCTTAGAGTTGCATACTTGCTCCACATTATACGCTTCCTACATATACGTGCAGTACAGGGGTGGGTTCCTGCCAGTTCCAACCTCTTCTATAGAAGAGGTTCCACAAATCTACTGTGCCATTTAGAACTAGTTCCAGCTCCCTCCCCCCACCCGTCCGCACCACGCTTGCCCTGCCCGCTGTTCACTGATTGGCTGGCTCACCAATCGTCCCACCCACCTCTAAGAGTCCTATCTAAACCTTAAAGTCTTAAAGCTGTCAAGTTTGAACACTCCTGTTTTTTTTTTTTCTAAAGGGTTATGGGTGCAAGGGTCTTGTAACTTGACAGCTTTAAGACTTGCGTGCTTCAAATGCCAGAGTTTCTGAGCCAACATTTTGGTTACTAAGCAAGAGAATTGTTAAGTGAGTCTCACCATATTTTACAAGTTGGCCATGCCCACCCTGTTACATGACTGCCAAGCCACTCCCACTTGGTCACATGGCTGGCAAGCTACTCCTGCCCTGTCACATGGCTGGCAAGCCACTCCCACAAAGCAGGCCACACCCACAGAAGAGGTTCTAAAAAAATTTGAAACCCACCACTGGTGCAGTACCTATATTAAAGGTGATGATGCTAGGATTGTGCAAACTGCTCTTCGAAGTGTTGTTCAGGCAGCCATATCCTCTTAAAGTCTTGCTAGAGGGCCTTATATGTGCAAAGATACTTATCAGTACTGTAATCTCCAATGGGCCAACCAGCCGAGAAGCAATTTTGCAATTTCAATCAGAAAGAAATCATTAAGGCTCTGCAAATTACTTCATGGACACTTCAACTGCATCATTGCTGTGCCTTTCCCTCAAAGGCCAGAGGTGGTATTCTACTGGTTCAGACCAATTCGCTCAAACCGGTAGCGGAAATCACAGGTGGCCCTGCCCACCCGCCTTGACTCTATGGCATCCCATTTAGGCCCATTTTTCACCAAAAGCGCATGCATGGAAGACTGTGCAAATGCGCACACTCACATTTGCGAACAGGTAGGGAAGGTAAGTGTATACCACCCCTGCTCAAGGCTTGGTATGAACAGTTAAGTGCTTATCACGATAATTTATGCATACTGTCAATGGATGGTGGCGATTATGACAGAAGTATTTTTAGTGTGTGCAGATGACTTTGGAAGGCCACCTTCAGAAGATCATATCCTTGGATCATATCCAAAGTTTTCAATGTTCAATTTCCAAATATAAGGAATGCTCAAAAGTTGTGACAAGTCTTAGGGATTGTAAAGATAGTTTGGTTACTTTAGTATAATTTAGATGTGCTTGGTCAGTAACTACATAAATATAACTTTTTAACATTTCATTTCATATCCACCTTAATGCTTTGAGGTAAGTTTTTCCAATTGCTTTCCGCATCCCAATGATTCTCTATAATTATGCAGTAGCATGTACAGCACATATGTAATATAATATATGCATTGGGTGTAATCAAAAAGTGAGCTGGAGAAGTGAAGATAGTTTCAGAAATCTATTTGCTGTCTTGAAATCAGACACAGAGAGTATTGCTTGACAGCAAAATCATATACGACTGTCTCACTTTGGCTCAGTTGTTGTTACCAGAACTGGGCTGGCAAAATGCAAATGGCCACTACTAGATGGGAGGAGAGAAAACCCTTCATGTTCATCGAGTGATCGTCTGGATCATTACAGCCTAATTCCACATTCAAGCCACCTTCTTTGTGTGTTCTCTGAAGCCCATGGTTGGGTTGAAGGGAAACTATTGAAGTCACATTATTTGAACAATTCTGAATCCAGTCAGAAGGAAGAACACATGAGTGGAGGAGTTCTGTTGCAATCCTGTTGTATGTGTCTACTTGTGTGTCAGTTCATTTCAGTGGTGGGTTTCTATTATTTTTATTACTGGTTCACTTATGGACGTGCGCATAAAACTTCTGCGCATGCGCAGAAGCATCTGGGCAGGTGGGCAGAGCCTTCCACCACCGCTACTATAGGTTGTCCTGATCCAGGCCAAACTGTCAGCAACCCACCTCTGGTTCATTCCTATATGTAGCATGGGACTGCAGCTAAACAACCATTAAAGCATCTCAACTTCACTCAAAATAATGTATTTCATAATTAATGTCAGCTATATAGGAAGTATCAATGTTTGTCCAAATTTTGATCAATTAAGAGGTCTGTAAAGAGACAGTTTCTTTCTGAAGAGGTCAACATTCCCTCCAATACTTTGCTAAACAGTTATGATTTACACTGTTATTCTAAAGGCTAGCATTATGAAATTCCTTATATTGAATGATACAAAGATTCGGTGAGCAGTTGTGCCTCCAAAATTTCACTTTTTAATTTTTGTATTATGTATTGATGCAACAAGCAACATTCTTAAAGCATTTGTGTACTTTTGGGGTCTAGAAAAGAGCTTAAACAAATTGGATAATATGTAGACACTCTTTACAGATTTAAGTTTTTGTTTGGGGAAAAATGCACAATATTTTCTGTCACGTGTCTCATTGCATCTTGCATAGATTCACACGTGACCTTGCCAGGGATGGGCTTCAAAAATTTTAGCAAGGGGTTCTCTTGCTGGTTGCTGGGTGGGTGTGGCCTAGTCAGCCTTCTGCTCCATGGTGGTGGGGTGTTTTTTGCCCTCCCCGGGCTCAGGAGGCTTTCCTTGAGCCTCCAGGAGGGTGAAAAAGACCTCCTCAGGCTCTGGAGGCCCTCTGGAGGCCAGAAAAGGGCCCGTTTCTGGCATTCCTGAATTTCCGACAGGCCCTTTTTTGCCCTCTCTGGGCCTCTGCACATGCCCTGTACTTACCTGCATCCAAAACGGGCCGCATGAGGACTCCTGGGAGGGGAGCGGCAGAGTGGGTGGGGCTGGCCAGGAGTGGGATTTAGGGGTTCTCTGAATTGCACAGAATCTTAGCTAGAGGTTCTCCTGAACCTTGCGAACCCCCAGCAGCCCACCCCTGGACCTTGCCTATCTATTTTTATTTTCATTATTTATTTATTAGACTTTTGTTTGTCTTTACTACAAGACCTGCAAGGTAGCTTACATGGAGATTTCCCTTCATTTTAATTCCTGGGAATGCCAACCCTGTGATGTAGATTGGGCAGATCAGGAATGAAAAACCCAGAGTTAAATAATGAGTTTTTGTAGCTAAGTGTTGACTTGAATTTGAGCCAGTTGAGGTGCTTCCATAGCACCAGATTTCTGTTTCAGTTCATCATAGAACAATTTGAATCGACTGTTTATCATAGGTAGCTTCTTAATTCCAGAGAAAAGATGGATGGAACTGGAAGGAGGGAAGATTTCTATTGCTTCTGTATTTCTTTAATTTCACTCTGTTGTCTTTTAGGAAAATATTCCTTTGGCAAAGGGTAGCTGAAAACAAAAGAAAGCAGGAAATTCTACCAGTAAATATAAGTAGTCCCCAACTTACATCCATTCATTTAGTGACCATTTGAAGTTACAACAGCACTGAAAAAAGTGACCTATGACCATTCTCCCCACAGACAGTTGCAGCATTCCCATGGTTACGTGATCAAAAATCGGATGACTGGCAACTGGCACGTATTTATGATTTATTGCAGTGTCCCAGGGTCATGTGATCACCTTTTGCAACTTTCTGACAAGCAACATCAATGGGGAAGACAGATTCATTGTACAGTTGGGTTACTAACTTAACAGCTGCAGTGATTCATTTAATAACGGTGGCAAGAAAGGCCATAAAATGGGACACAATTCACTTAACAGCTGTTTTGCTTCGCCACAGAAATTTTGGGCTCAATTGTGTCAAGCCAAGAACTACCTTTATATAGCAAACTGCTTCAATATTACTCTTAAAATCAGCAAAGGAAAAAAATAAGGATTGAAATATTGTATGACATGGGAATATAGCTTATTGAAAATGAGGGGTGGGTAAGAGATGTAGCATTCACATTGATAAATTGACTTTAAAAAGGGTATTTATGCTACCGCGGGCGTGGTCACCTCATGGCTGCTCCTCTGTTGCAATATTTTCAGGGAAGGCTTATTTTTGCACATGCACTCAAAAGCCTGATTGGGCTTATTATCCGGGGAGGTCTTATTTCGGGGAAAACAGGGTATAATAAATGGTTTTGTAGATATTTTCAGGCACAGATATTTTCTTAATTCATCCACATAGTCTTTAAACTTAGATAACATCAGCTTGTTAGATTTGATAAATATACAATAAATATACTGTATTTATACCACAACTCTCTGATCTCTGTTTGGTTGGCTAAATATCACAAACAAACTCATTATGAAAAGAGGCAGCTGTTGTGAATCAAAAGACTGGAACACACTTCATTATTTACAAATTGGTTCTCTTATTCATTATCTATAAATAAATAAAGCTTTACTAGCCAGGGATTTCTGGGAGTTGAAGTCCACCCAGTTTGAAGTTGCTAAGGTTGAGAAATACTGCTATAGATCATTGTGTGTTCTAACCTATGTTATGATAAAGACACCCACAAAAGATGAATGAATTTCTAAGTAGATACATATTTTTAAAATCCACAATACTCTACAACCGTTGATAACATTCACTTGTATGCAGGGTCTGTTTTTAGGGAATCCATGTAAAAGGAATAATTTTCCAAAATGTTCTTGGCTCAGATAAAATTATTTTTACTGGAATCTCTCTTTCCTTTTTATTTTCAACACCTAACATTCCTTTTTTTTTCTATTTTCCAGAGGGGAAAACCAAATGGTTACAATTGGATAATAACAGTATATTTTATTTCTTTGTTGATTAGGAAAAGTGAAAGTAATTTCCCATTACATTTTTTTATTTCCTTGGTATAGATTCCCTGAAGTTCTATGTGAAGAGCAGCAAAGATGATTATGGGACTGGAGGCTAAAATATATAAAGAACAGTTGCTGGAATTGGGTATGTCTAGTTTAATGAAAAGAAGGACCAGGGGTGACACAGTGTTCCAAACTCTGAGGGGCTGCCACAAAAAAAGGAGTCAAGGTATTCTCCAAAGCACCTGAAGGCAGGGCAAGAATAATGGCTGCAATCTAATCAAGGAGAGAACCAACCTACGGTAGAACTAAGGAGAAATTTCCTGACAGTTAGAACAATTAATTTGCAGAATGGCTTTCCTTTAGAAATTGTGGGTACTTTAGCACTGGAGGTTTTAAAGAAGTGATTAGACAACCATTTATTTGAAATGGTATGCTTGAGAAGGGACATCAGGCTAGAAAATATAAGACTGCGAATCCCACCTTAGACAGGAAACCAGATGGATGACTTTGGGCCAATCACTCTCTCTTAGTCCAGCTCACCTCACAACATCATTGTTGTTGTGGGGAAAATAAGAAGGAGAAGGAGTTTTAGGTATGTTCTCTGTTCTGACCCCCCTCCGTACAGTGAGTCACGCCGACACAAGGTTACTGTTAGCCACACTTTATTCACAGTAATTACTCACAGACAAGACTTTGGCAGCAACCCAGACTCCCACAGATAAGAGATACACACAAGAGCTTCTACAGCTTAGTAAAATGGTTGTGTCCTGCAAAAGGTCTCCTCCCAAAGTCTCTTCTTATATACTCTCTTGGGAGGAGCCAAATCACAACCACCTGGGCCTGATTATCTCCTATGTCTCTGTAATTGCTGCCTGTGCTTCTCCGCCCTTCTCTGCCTGACATCAGGGACAAACTCCCTTTGGCTTTCATCGCTGCTCCATGCCTCAGGTGCCTCCTGATGGCCAACCAGCCTCTCTGGTCCCTGCTCGGAGTCTGAACCCTGCTCAAAGTACTCCACATCTTCCAGAGCTGACTCATAGGGTCCCTCGCTATCGGAGTCTGTCGGCAGCTCCAACGGCTCCTGCTGGGCCACAACAGTTCTCCATTTTGAGTTATTTATAAAAATAATAAAGATGGGATACACAATACATAAATGCAATAAAAAAATAATGATATCTTTCTAGCTATACTGTCTAGATCTCTCCCTGATATCTTTCTTCTCCAATTACCGTATCTAGCACTTCTACCCTATCAGGGTTTCCAGCCCAGTCCATTATTAAATATTCTGAAACCAATCATCTTCACATCTTCCAATCTCTAAATGTTGGTAATACCACAAGCCAATCTGTATTGATCTTCTCTCAATTCAGTTTACCAAAAGGATAATGCATATATATATATATATATATATATATATATATATATATATATATATATGTATGTATGTATGTATGTATGTATGTATGTATGTATGTATGTTGTATTTGTGCTGATAAATAAATAAAGGGAGACTAGTATAGATCTATTTCAAGCTATTTAGCTCTCATCAGCTAGCCGTACCCTTACTGGGAATCGAACATATATACATATACACACATACATACATAATACATAGATAGATAGATAGATAGATAGATAGATAGATACATACATACATACATACATACATACATACATACATATATATGTTCGATTCCCAGAATTGAACCCAAAACATTTCCCAACCCAAATATACAGAAAAGCAAGTCTCACATCTTTAAAACACTTTGCTTATTTTCAGTTAGATAGCAAAATAAAATAATAACATAAAATTGCAGTTCAGTCTTTGTAAGGCAGGGGTGTCAAACTCATGTTGTCATGGCGGCGTCACATGACCTATTGGGACTTTTTCCCCTTTTGCTAAACCAGGCATGGGCGTGGCCAGTGCCTGATGCATTCGGCCTGGGAGATGGAAGTTTGACAGCCGTGTTGCAAGGGAAGAACTGCTACTGATATTAGCAGCAGCAGAGACAAAGCTTAAAAGCTTTTGTGTTTTTAAAATGGACAAAATTTATTTAGCAGATGTCTCTTAATCAGAATTTGCTTGACACTATTCACAGGTGCTATGTTCAGCCATTTCTGCACTGAGTAAATCAAGGATCAGATTGTGGATTGACAAAAAAGATGCCATTTAGTTTTAGTAGTAGCAGCCAAGTCCTCAGTCTTTTCCAGACAGCATTAGTGCAGGAGATATTTCAGCAACACACAAAATGAAGTACGCAAAATGCTATCACTGGTCCATACTGATCTGTTCTAATTATGGGGTAAATGTGATGAAACTAGAACACAGAATTATGGGAGACAGTGACCGTTCGTAATGTCTAACTATATTGCAAGAGGAATTTAGCTACATCCTGGTGCATTATTTTCTGACAGGGTGAAGATATGCTAAAAAATAAGTCTGATTGTGTGGGTGAAGGATGCAGATGGCTGTTTTCCTATGTATTTGCATGCACCATATGATAAATGTGGTGTTGGGTTGTCAGTTTCTTTACAATTGTCAAAGATTGCTTTGATAAAAAAATGACCTTT